>NC_143584.1:38045449-38212242 GCF_048544385.1 Mastigoproctus giganteus | reverse complement strand
ATGGAAATTTAGAAAAAGCTTACAGACACTGGGATCATCTTAAACTATAAATCCTGCCATCCCTTCTCAACAAAAAATCGGTGTTTTCAAATCTTTCATCCTCAGAGCATATAGAATTTGTAAAAAAGAAAACCTCCAACAAGAACTACAAACAATAACTCGACTTGCCTTGAACAACGGATTTTCTCTACATGTTATTAACAGAGCAGTAGAAGATATCTCCAAAACCTTCACACAACCCCAACCCAACAGCGGCAGAAGAACCACCATATACATACCTTACATACCAACAACTAGTAAAAAAAATAGCAAAACAATCAAGAAAATATAGAATCTCCTCCTTTTTCAAGAGTTCGGCCTCTATTAAGCAGCTCCTAAAACAACAGCCCAACAACCCTATAGATCCAATTTATAAAACAGACTGTGGGTGTGGACATACATAGGAGAATCGTAAAGAAGACACAACTGCAGAATCAAGGAACATAAAAAATTTGAAATATGGAAGAATCCTAAAATCTGACACAGCCCTACATGCATTCCAATGTGGTGACACATGGGACTTCAACAATACTAGAATCCTCTTTACAAACAACCAGTACAACGTAAGAAAACTTACGTAAGAAGCCTTCTTCATAAAAATGTTCGGAGCCTCATCAATTAACAGAAAACAAGGAATCGAATTTAACCCTCAATATTTCCACCTACTCAAAAAGAAAACAGAAGAAATGAAAAAAATGGGAAAAGAAAATAGTCCAGATATCCGGAAGAGCAGCCCACATACAACCCCCTCCAGACCCCTAGAACGAGTCTGCACAACAGCCACAGATGATCGGAGTATGAGCACAGCAAAATCACCCCCCAAGGCTTCTACTCCAACAAAACTACTGGATCCAAGACAGTTAAACTTGGCATCTTTCTATTGGTTAATAGATTTAATCCACCACCCATAAATTATCTGTTGTCAGCACCTCTTGCCAATATGCACTTCAGGTTCTGGTAGCATCGGCAAGCAGGAGTCTGTCAGCAGGTAACAATTTAATTTTTATACAAGTTTATCAGTATGTATTTACTTATTTTTAATCCGTTTTCTATTGTAATCGAAACGGAAATTTAAAATACTTTGTAAACCGCGGCTCAAGCCCGTGAATGCTAAATAAAATTAACGATTGTATTCATGATTTACAGTAAACACCTCTAACCGGAGTAAAAACAAGAAGTGTGTGTGTGTTTCCGCATACTAACCACTGAACCAACAACATAATTTTCACCTCTAAATTTAAAAGTTGCGTCGGTTGTCAACGTTAGATGTTTTTGTTTCAAATGCAAAAAAATAACACAATTACCGTTATATAGTCGTGTATGCGAAACCCTTTTTTTTTTTTCCACCAAATTTTTATGAAAAAAAACAGGAGGTCGCACTATGCACGCGTAATATTTTTAGTTTAAAATTCATGCATTTTTATGGGACATTTTCAGTGAACGTAAGCTATACCACGCGCATGAATCCTCATGGTAAGCTAACCTCAATAGTAAGGTCCTTTATCGTCGTTTACGCTACTACATGAAGGGTAGAACTTTTTTGATGTATACCGCTTTAAATTCACAAATACTTGATACAAATGAAGAATATCAGTTCCGACTTAAAACCCATTAGTACTGTTTGATATTTACATAGTTCATGTTGCTTTTTCCAACAGCTTTTGTTTGAACAGTTTTTTGTTTATTATTATTTTACATTATTCATCTGTGTTCCTTTATTCTGTTTCTGTAAACCCATATTTTCTATCAAAATGAATTCAAGAAGGAACAAATATACTGCTGAGTTCAAGCTGAAAGCGACTGAGTATGCAGAAAAGATAAACAATTGTGCAGCTGCAATACAATTTAATACGACGGAGCACAAATGTTAGGAATTGGAAGAAGCTGTCTACACAGCTTAGGCAAATATCTAAGAACAAAGTGCAAATAGAGGTAAGACTAATAGGTGGCCACAGTTTGAAGAACGGAAACATTGTTTCTCCTGGGCAAATTCAGATCTTTGCCCTGAAACAGGCAAAGAAAATGAACACTGATGAATAAGATCAGTGCTGGTTGGTACACCAGATTTATGAAAAGATATGATCTTGTCCTGCGACTGAAGGCCAAGATTTCACAACGCCTCCCCGCAGAATTGGATGATAAAATAATTTAATTTCAGAAATTTATAATCAAACATAGAAAGAACAAATATCGATTGACGTGTGTGTTAGAAACATGGATAAACAGCAGCGAATTTGACATGCCAGTTAGCAAAATAGTGAATAAAGTGGGGATAAAATCAGTGCTACTGAGAACGACTGGTCACGAAAAACCGATATTTACTGTTAAATTAACATGTATGGCTCTCGGCACGAAACTAAGGCCAATGGTAATTTTCAAGCGAAAGACATCACCAAAACAAAAATTCCCTAAAGGAGTAGTCGTGCATGTTCATGAGAAAGGTTGGGTGGACGAACAAGGTTTTAAATTATAGCAGAAACAACTGCGGTGTTCCCGACCAGAGGCACTAAGGAAAGAAAAGTCTACTAACCTAGGATGCGTTTAAATGCTGTTGTTGCTTAAGTTAGATCCCAGATCTCAGATATAGCAGTAATTCTTGGGAAACCAGCATTATGCAACTACTCGATGTCTGCCAAAACAAACCATTTAAGGATGCTATGAGAAATCTGCGGGACAACTGGATGATTGAAGGTAAAAAGACATTTACAAAGCGAGGAAGCATTCGGGCTCCGAAAAAAACTAGAAACTTTTCTTCTTCTTTTTTTAATATTATTATGAGAACCACAAACACGAGAGGTATTAGAACCTATAGTACTTAGTACAGTGATTGGGATGGAGCTTTAGTCTTAAAGAAGATATTTGTTGACATTGGACTTGAACTTCCATAGATTGTAATTTTCAGGAAATATGTATGAAGGAAGGTTGTTACAGAAAACACCAGTTGAATGAATAAACGAGGAAGATTAAAAGTTGGTTCTGTGAGTTTCAAGTTGGAAAGTAAACAGATGTTGGCTCGTGGCGGCACGTGTTCGGACTGTTTTGAAAGAGAGAGCAGGAATTATAGAAGCCAATTCAGAAGAACAGTGCCCATGGAAGTATCTGTAGAAAAGGCATGCAGCAGAAACAGTACGTCTATGAGACAGCGAGTGGAGAGACTCAGTTAGAGATTAGTCATTAATTAACCTAACTTCCCTTTTCTGAATAGAATCTAGAAGCCTGAGAGAGGTTTTGGGGACGCCGTCCCACATGTGGGAACAATATTCCATAGTAGGGCGGATTTGCGATTTGTACAGAGTGAACAGCTGTTTGGAAGAAAAGTAACGCCGAGAGCGAAAGAGAAAACCAAGTTTTTTAGATGCAGAGGAAGCAATATTTCTAATATGCTTGTGCCAAGAGAGATTAGAAGACAGGGTAATCCCCAAAAGAGATATATCATTTTGCCCAGAAATCGGAGTGTCACCAAAGATAAGCATAGGAGCAGAAGAATCCTTTTTGCGAGATATAACACAAAACTGAGTTTTAGAAGGATTGAAATCAACTAAGTTGTCTTTGCCCCACTGGAGATCGGCATTTAAGGAATTGGTAGCAGATATTCGAGCAGTTGAAGCTGATTGAGCAGGGCAAGGTTTCTCAAAATGGAAAGTGGAATGCAATGTGCTATCGTCGGTAAAACTATGGATAGGATTTCCAATCAATGGAAGAAGGTCATTAATATACAAGAGGAAAAGAGTGGGGGAAAGAACTGAACCTTGGGGGACACCAGCATTAGTGGAGAAGTTAGAAGACAGAGAGAGATCTACCATCACCCTCAGTGAGCGATCAGAGAGAAAACTGGATAACTAATTAAAAAAAAAAACAGTTGGAAAACCATAAGATGGAAGCTTGTTTAGAAAACCTTTATGCCAAACACGATCGAAAGCCTTTGAGATGTCAAGAGCAACTGCTTGTGTTTCACAAAACTTTTCCATTGAATTTGTCCATAAATGAGTACCATAAGCCAAAATATCACTAGTGGAACGAAATTGACGGAATCCATACTGGCGATCATTGATCAGACGGAAGGTTTCTAGGTAGTTTAAGAGTTGGCGGTTAATTGATTTCTCCATTACTTTAGAAAGAGTATAAGTAATTGCAATAGGACGGTAATTGGATGGGAGGGATTTGTCACCCTTTTTAAGAACTGGCTGGATATGAGTAAATTTCCAAGCAGAAGGAAAAACACCTTTGATATAGGAAAGTTAAAAAAAAAAAAAAAAAAAAAAAAAAAAAAAAAAGGCGGCAAAGAACAGGAGTACGTTCAGGAGCACAGATTTCGAGAAAAAGTGGAGAAATACCATCTGGACCTGGAGCTTTCTTACCATCAAGATTCGTCAAAATCATTCTGACATCCTTTTGACTGAAGACCACAGGAGGCATTGAATGGAGCGTGTTGGGAATGGTGGGAAGTGTTTTATCAAGATCATCAATACATGAGTTGGAAGAAAAATGGGATGCTAGCAGGTCAGCTTTATCCTTGGCTGAAGTGAAAACAGAACCATCTGGTTTTTACAGAGGTGGGATCAGAGATGGGCTTTGGTTTGGTTTGGTTTTATTGGCGCATTAGCTACTAAGGCTATAATGCGCCAAGACCAGCAGAGACGGGCAAAAGTTGCGATGAATAGCTTTGGCAAGAGACCAGAATGGTCGGCTACCATTAGGGCAAGAAGGGAGTTTTCTACTCTTAGCCTGTTCAAAATCTAGTTTTGACTGATTAATAACTGCTTTACAATTGTTGCGAGCTTTGAAGTAGGAAGAAAATGAAACTGAAGAACTGGAAAACCAAGGTTTAGATAAAAGACGAGATTTTAAAGTGGAGTGTGGAATAAAGGATTCCATTCCTACAAGAATAATTTCACAGGCAAGATCTGAGGAAACGTTGACATCAGAAGTTTTGAAACAGGAATTCGACCAGGGAAGAGAAGAAAAGAAATTTTGCGGGTCAACCCATTTTGCATTCTTGTAATGCCAAACGACACGAGGTTGGGAATAGCCGTAAGACAAAGGCTCCATTGGAGAAGAGACAATCACCAAGTTGTGATCTGAGGTGCCAAAAGGACCACTCACTTCGACCGTGTATTTAGAAGCGTTGTTTGTGAGAAGAAGATCAAGTGTGTTGGATGTTTGGTTAGAATTGTCAGGTATTCTGGTAGGTAAATGAACAATCTGTGCGAGGTCATTAGTAATTGCAAAAGCCTCAGCATCTCGACCAGCTGGGTCGGTGTGACTAGAAAACGGAAGCCAGCTGGAGTTGTGAACATTAAAATTACCAAGGAAAATTATCTCACTGTTAGGAAAGCTGAACTGGAGAAAATCAAGTTGCAAAGAGAGGAAGTCAAAGAGCTTCAAGTGATTAGTGGAGCTGGGAGAACGGTAGACACAACAGATGAATTTGACAGAATCAGGTAGAGATATTTTAAGCCAGAGAAGATCGAAAAGAGGAGATTCCAAATTCTGTGACAGGGAATATCGGAATGGACATATGCACAAGTACCACCTTTGAGGCGAAAGGAATCATACAGTGAATAATTTGGGCAACTGAGATGAGCAGTAGTTGAATCAACCGATAACTGAGATTCTGTCAGAAAAAAGTACATGGGGTTTGGCAGACTGCAAGTGGAAATGGACTTCGTTGAGATTAGAACTCAGACCACGTATATTTGTGAAATGAACTAGGAAGTGTTTGGGGAGGTTTAGATCTTTTCGCACATAAGCTTACTCTATTAGTTTGACAATTCATGATGTATTCAATAGTGAGAAAAAGTAGGGGGGGGACATGCTGTTTGAAGTAATGAAATTTTTGGATATGGCATACACATGGTAAGAATATACCCAGATCCTAGACATAACGTGGCCTCGACAATGCCTCCCGCATACACACTACTCAGACTCCCTCCAGTCACTATCTGGCAGAGTACAGGTAGCAAGATTATACATTAGCTGATCCGGAAGCCTCCTAGAGAGTTACCAATAGGTTCGGTCCGGTATACTAACTAGCGGCCAGCCTGCGAACATCGTTTTAGAGCTCTACCCTCGAAATGAAAGTAAGATTGGATCTCGCCATGATGTCTATCATAACCTCAAAAGTCATCAGTCATACTGCATGATGGAAGAGATGGGGAAAGGTTGACCGGAACTTAGCTCTGCAGACTAAACATGGGTTCCACCACTTAAAGCCTCCAATAAACAAATTGGTAGTATTGCACCGGTTGATGAGAGTCATCTATCACCTAATATTGCCTGATAACACAGAGTAGCGGCATTCCTCCATGTGGTGTGGGCGCCACACCTCGACCTACAGTTTGTCTGGCATATCTGAGAGAATGTCTATGACAACCTCAAGGACCAAGATGCCAAGTTTGCGAATAGTTTGTTCAGGTATGGGAAAAAATCAGCAGGGAAACTGTTGCGTTCATTTAAGAAATGTGGTATCTCTCCAATACATTTGATGGGAGGGACAGATGATTTCTTGTGGATCTTCATCTATCATATGATAATAATAATAATAAGATTCTTTATTAACATAAATTTTATACAATAGTGATTCCTTACACAGAAAGCCAGAGGAATCTTACAATTTGTTGTTTATACAAGTGATTTTGATTTATATAAAAAAATAATAATAATAAATAAAATAAAATAACAATAATAACTAAATAATAATTAGTAGATCAAAGCAAAGATGATAATCAAAATGTAAAAATGAAGTAGTAATTACAGTGAAAAAGGACTACAAGTTGAGCAGAACATGAAATGACATCGGTTAACTTACTAAGATCGGCACTTACATAAATGTCCTTTACAAACAGCAAGATGAGACAAAATGCCATCTCGATATGCCTTGTCTATAGTCCACAGGTCGATGTCGATGTTGAGCGAGTTGAGATTGTCCAGAGTCACATTAGGGAAGTGTCTCTTGGAATTCTGTAACCGCTGGAGCCTTGAGCATAAGGAGGGGGTGTTACGGAGATGTCTGCCTGGCAAACGCCAACCAATCGTGTTCCAGATGTTGATGTGATCCTGCTTAGCTGAGCACAGATAAAGAAATGACTTTATTTTTAGCACATGGGCTCTGTGGACAATGGGCGTATACTGCAGATTGCAGCAGAGAGTAGATTTAGATATTGTGTAGATCTGGTGCGACCACAAATTGGCCCACTTCAGCACCCAGAATTCGAGGCCCCATAGTTTCCTGAGGTTGGTGGGTGGTGCCGCCGACCAAACTTCCACGGCTTAGGAGAGTACACTACAGAAGTAAGTTGCGAGGTACTTCTTGATTTATTTTCTTATTGTGCGTTTTGCACAGATCAATTTTCATTCCCCAGAACGCTCTCAGGGCTTTGGAACACTGGGCTTGGATTTGTTTTTTATAGGTGAGGTTGGCATCAAGGATTACTCCTAGGAATTTGACACTGTCTGTGGGAGTCAGAACATCTCCTGCCAATTCCGGAAGTAGAGAAGATGCAGTATCTTTAGAAATCATCCGACTTGGCGTCAAGATGAGATAGTTTGACTTCTCTGGATTGACTGACAGGCCAAAAAATTTAGCATACTTATAGAATGTATTTAGGTAGCTGTTTACAGATTCAGAGGCGGTTTGTCTTTCTTGTGAATCACCAACATTGCATTTGCATGGCAAGTAGCAAACAATATCATCATCATATGATAGGAACGCTGGAATTTGATCCATTAGTGGAACGAATATTGCTGCAAATAACAAGGCTGAGAGACAACCACCTTGTGGGTTCCCTACTTCGACGCTTTTAGTGACTGTAATGCCATCGCCTTTGAAGTGAAGCATTCTCCTAGATTTTTTTTTTTTTTTTATGAAAACCCCAAACACGAAAGGTATCAAAACCTATAGTACTTAGTACCATGCATGGGTTGAAGGAGAAGTATGGGGGGGGGGGGGATACGGAAACTTTGCTCTAGAGACTAAACATGGGTTTCACCGCTTCAAGCCTCCAATAAGCAAAGTGGTGGTATTTCACCGGTTGATGAAGGTCATCTACCACCTGAAAGCAAATTATTGAGGATCTCGAGCATATTTCCGGATATCCCGTAGAATCTCTCAAGTAAGGCAAGAAGGGGTGTTATTTGGACTGAGTTGTCATTCCAGGCCTGAAGTATTTTCTGTTATAATGACTGTAGGCAGGTTACGGTAGATCTATTAAGCATGGCATAATGGGTATGTTCTGGCCTATGCGCAAAGATTGCAAGTGCTACATCATTATAGATGCACTTCTCGAAGCATTTCAGGAAGGGAGAGGCAACTGATATTGGCCTGAAGTCAGCCGGTCTTTTCGCATGAGGCTTTTTCGGAACTGCCACGACTCTGCATGATAACCAGCTTGAAGGCACCTGTGTAAATTTGAGTACTTTGTTGTAGAGTTGAGTGAGCTCTTTGCTGATGAAATGAGAAGCAATTTTTAGACTAAACAGAGGTATTGCGTCAATTCCTATGGTGGACTTGTCAGGTAGTGAATTTATTATTTTTATTAGTTATTCTTCGGAAATTTCAGTATTACTAGTAGGTGAAGAAAAGTTAAACGCTTCGTTCCAAGGATATGCTTCGGACACACGGTGATCTCGCTTAAAACGCAGCACATGTTCACACCGTTCCTGGACATCTAAAGATAGAGGGGCGCAAGTATGACTAGTGGACCACACACGTTTTCCCCTGGATAGCCGGCCGTTCATGAAATTGTCAATAGAAAATTGTTTCCTCTTCTGGAAATCCATCCTTGCTTTGGAAAACTTGGCGTATGACACTTGTGAAGGCGACTTCTTGTAAGAGGCATGGGCTGCCTATTTTTCCCTAAAGGCCTTGGTCAGGAGGTCATTCCACCATGGCTTTGAGTGGGGACTAAGGATGCAAGTTTTAGACATTGCAGACCTTGCAATGAATTCCATCCATCTCGAAAGCCAGCAGGCAGCCTCATTTATGTTAAGCTCATCCAGTATGTTCCATGGGTAAAGTTGGAAAAGGGTAGTAACTTTTCCAATGTTGATGTATTTTGGATTGTATACTCTCCTGACAGTGTTCGTAATTTGTACTTGTGTACGTTCATCCTTAGGTGCCTGCAGAGATATCATCGCAGCAATCGGAACATGATCGGACGGGAGGAATTTCTCAGTTATGGTCAGGGTTTCCTTTACTAAACAGTTTGAGAAGATGCGCTGCAGGGTGGCACCGCCGTGTGAGGGAGGAACATGAATAAGACCAATGCCCATTTCCGACATGTTCGATGACAGAGTATCTAGGAGCTTCTTTGTGGCTGGCAGTGGAAGGTTAAAGTCTCCGAGGATGATGAGCTTTTGCCGATGATTGATTGTGGATGACAGAATCAATAGATGATTTAATCTGACTTAATGTCAGATTAAGGACAGAATCCTCAAAAACTGGTGGAGGTAAATAAACGGCACACAAAGAGATCGACAAACCAGCAATTCGGTAGCTTCCAATAACAGCTTCTATGTCACCTCCTGGATAAGTGGATGCCTTAATCAGGGATAGTGAACTCCTTTGACAGATTTCTACACCGCCACCTCGTCTCCCAATTCCTTTAGCTGCCAGCATGTGATAGCCAAGATTTGAGGTGAAGGCAGCAATTTCCATTTCATCTCTGAGCCAGGTTTCAATCAGAATGACGAAGTCGTACTCTGAGCAGGAAAGCAAATCAAGTAGGCCATCTAGCTTGTTTTTGACACTCCTGATGTTTTGTAGGAAACATCGAATTTTTACTTCGACAGAAGGTTGTACTATGATGAGATTACTCTTGGAACAGTATTTGCTTTTCACATAATGATCTGAAATCTCGGCCCGGGATCGATGTCGCGTTCGATGTGCTCTCTTACTGGATATTCTAATTGGAATGCGATCGGTCCGATGTTCGCTCGTCATCTCCACGTTAGACATCCATAAGTTGCACCCGCTCTCGGATATAATTTGGGAGACTCCGCTAGAGAGGACAGGTAGCTATGCTGGTGTAGTTATACATTGTTGTGGAATGGGGTTCGGGCTTGATAAGTTCTTGGTCTTTGGTGTCCCATAGTATGGCATTACCAACAGACCACTGGGCCAGTATTCTGCATTGAAGTATTGTTGGTAATTAGGCCCATCAATCTGAATCCTAAAGGAAGCATAAGACGGGTGTTTGGTATTGATTTTGAAAGGCTTACCGGGTATGCCTAGTTCCATCAACAGTGCCTGAATTTCTTCAAATTTTGTCAACGGATCCAGCCTGCTAATGAAGATATTTGCATGAGTATTGCTGGTGAGTACAGATGAAGATCCACAGCTATCCTATGATAGATGAAGATGCTGATGAACAGGTTCAAGCAGAAGATTGGGACATGTTATTTGATAATGAAGGCAGTAATAAATAAGCTTTTGATGGCTTTTAGTTAATAAATATTCAGTAAGAGTAAGTACTATTTTTTGCTGTAAAGAATTTATTCCTGTATTATGTCATACCTTGTTTATACCATATACAATAATGTCGTTATAATGCTCCAAATTAGTTAATTCCTAATATTATTATATTAGGAATTAATATTATTACTTTATAAATAAAGGCACTAGATTAAGACATTTTTATTTCATCCTGTGCAATAATAATTCATATCACTCTTTTATTAAATGTTTAGGAATAAGCTAGTGTGTGGGGATCTAACGGCCCCCCATACACAATCTCTAGGGGTTTCCCCCATCTCCGCTTGGTATACATTGCGGTGTGAAACAGAACACTAGAGGCCAGAGGTTTAAAAGTGTATGGATGCTGTGCTGTGTAATGTTTTGTACCGTTGTTCATCTGGCCTTTTAGCCGTTGGGCCCCTAATGGGATCCACTGTTGCCCGCACTATACCTCGTGGAGGCAAGCCAGGTACACCAGTATTTAGATATTTACTCGGGGGGGGGGGGGGGGGGGGGCAGAAACGCTAGAAATTTGGTCATGATAAAAGAGTTAAAAAATTTGTGTGTGGGGTTTGTATAGTTTTGACAAGGGTAAAACGCTAGTCGTGAGATAGTTAGAGGGGGGAAGGGAGACTGAAGACTAGGGGGTGAGAGACAGAAGTATGGTGGGGTCAATAGGGAAGACGGCGCCAGAGTATTAATGGTCAGTAGGACAGGCCAATGCCCCACCAGGAAAGGAAGAAGAGGAGGAGCGAGGGTCCATCTGTCCTCCCCCACCGCAGGGGTAGGGGAAGATAGGAACACGCAAGGGAGCGTGGTTTGAAGAGCCAAGATGGCCAACAGCAGAGCTGTACTGAGCCTTTGTTGTTGTAGTAATCTCATCCAGGATTCAGGAAGTCACCTACGGGAGCTGAGTCGTGTCCAGTTATAGTCAGAGATATGTGGTTTGGTCACACATGGGACGCGTGTCCCGTCCAGTTGTCACTTGACGATTGATTAAGTCAGGGTTATACAGCTTAGTCGCAGTTGGGATGCATGTTTTCCGTCCAGTTGTCTCTTGGTAGTCGATGAATTCAGGAATGGTCCATGCTTTGTGATCACTTGATGGTAGTAGTATCTGCGAGGTTGTGGCTATATTGGGTCCACGTGGTTGAAATACCGCCCATTAGTCTCTTGGAAGTCAGGGGTGTCAGAGCTTGTGGTCACATGTTGGTGGTGGTATCGGTAGGGTTTCAGCTATGTTGGATCCACCTGGTTGTGATTGGCAGGGTATGGGAGGGTCATACGTCTGGAAAAGAGACAGCGTATTTGGAGATAGCTCTGTATGATTCTTCATTCTGTAGGAGGTACTGTTCCTGATATTTTGGGATGAAATGCAGTTGTTGGGTTATGAGGAGGCCGCTGGGTCTTCGTAGAGCTAGGTGTGTGTGTGTGTGTGTGTGTGTGTGTGTGTGTGTGTGTGTGTGTGTGTGTGTGTGTGTGTGTCACCGTTGCCCATACTATATATTGGCGTGAGAGCGCGCGCTCTCACGCTAAGTATTTTGGAGTGGCTTTGTACAAAAAACGGGAAACGTCTTACATATTTGTTACAAAATATGTCTAGGATCATACCTCACTTTCACAAATCATTTCCGAGAAGGGAAGTAAATATATTAAACGGAAGGATGCCTATAAACGGGACTCGGAATGGGCCGGTGGAGAGATGCGTGGCGAACCAGAACGCCGTTCTAGTTCGTCATATGCGTCAGTAATATCACGTACATAACTGATGACTGAAGAACCCTATGAGGTCGGAGGGTTGGATACATATTATAATTTCTTGCATGCGCAAACCAAATCGGTACTTGGATCACTTGCCCGGTGCATGCAAAAAATTATAATATATATATATACATAACCGATTATTCAAAATATTTTACTAACAGGCGTTCCGTTTCGTAAAATTTTCCATTTCAACCGCTACCGTAAACCAACTTAGTCGTTACAGCTCTATTCATTACAACTGTGAAAAAGACTCAAGCATTCACAGAACTGCTTTCTGCGCATTACTCAACTTTGCTGGTCACTCTACAGCCATGAACTCGTCTGACCTGTGTGGTCGTGCCGTAGTATAAATTAAAAGTTTTATTTAGTATTATTTAAATAATACTAATACTAAAATTGAAGCTGATAAAATAAAGTTCTAATATAAAGTGGCACAACCTTTAAATTCTGCTATTATACTATAATTTATAATTTTAAATCTTGCTTTTTTCCATTTCTAGAGCACACTGATGTACCATCACACTTTAAAAACATAACGGCAGGGAAAGAAAGATATGGAAAAGTAAAAAAACAGAGCATAATGCAAAAAGAAACCAGATTTTGTCCAGAACGAGCAACTACACCCTGCAGCAATACGTGCCATTCAGCATGGTAACTCTCCTCCAAGATAAGAGAAAGATAAAAATGCGCAAGAGGAAAATTTATTCGCCAAGCTAGAAGGAGAAAGAGGCAGCAGCAACAAAAGATCGAAGAAATCATCGCATATGATCCAACTATCTGCCTTACAGCAAGTCAAATTAAAGTATACTAAAAAAAAAAAAAAAAAGAAGAAAAAAAAAGACGACATGAACGGTGTAACACAAGTTAAACGACAAAACAAAACAAAACAAAAAAATAAATAAATAATTAAAAAAAAAAAAAAAAAAGTTTTTATACGACTGATAGTTTTGCATTTCTTTATTAACCCACTGCCGAAAGGCAGTAAAAGCTGTTTACAAGAATGAAGTCGCGCTTATTCTTTTCGATTAATGTCAAAACATAATGGAGAGCAGATCCCAAAACAAATCATGAGAGATTCCAGTATGCTGTAAAGAGTGAAGTAATTTTAAAAATAATATTAGACAAGTACTCAGTGTTTGACGGAAAAGCATCCCAAATCCCGTCAAAACGCAACTCCGTAATCTGAATGGATAAGTGCATGAAGAAATTGCAGCACGTAACTTGGTTCCCTCGGTTGATGTAGTCACAGGGGAGAAAATTGCGGCACCCTTCGAAATGTTTACTTAGCGTATTATAAAACAGTACTGCAGTAATAACTAAATTTTTGTCACTCAAGAACAAACTTGGAGTTAAAAGACAATATATTAACAGAACACTAATCAGAACATTAATCTCGCTGCACACAGTTTGGGAACCACTACACTGATGCGTAACTAGCATTCCTCCCCCAGTGAATCACTTAATCATAGTAATCCATTAACTCAATTGATTGACCTGGTGAGAATCAGAGCGGTATAAGCCAAATTTATTCTTTCCAGTATTTCAGTTTTCAGTACCTCAAAGAAAAATCAAGAAATAAGATGTAATCTCCTTAGTAACCGTCACTCTTATATGGTGTGTAAAAAAAAAAAAAAGAAGGGTTAAAATATCATAGCAGATTACTAAAATTAAAACCGAAAAATGTGTTTTCTGAAGGGTAAAAATGACTTCGCCACCATCATAATTCAGGATATTAAAAAATTAATGAAGAAAATAACAGTATCTTAAATTTCACGTGAAACAAGACTAGCAAACAAATGAGGAAATACTGAAAATGAAAAATATCAATCATACATTTTGAAAATGTATATTTGAAATGCATTTTTCAGGAAAACAACATAACTAAATTCTTTGATGATTATTAAACCTACTCTTCTTCACCTAAGTCTAAAGGCTCCTCATATTCTGCTCCATTTGGTGTGGCACTTAAGAGAAATAAGTGACATTAAATGAAGAGAATTCAACTTAGTGCGTTTTTTTTTTTTTTTTGTGTGCGTCTAATTTCTCGCTTGCAATAACTGACAGTTTTAGTTAGCCTTTAAATTCAAAATTTGAAAATTCACAAATCTTGGGTCCCCTTGTACAGAAAGAATATTATAACTCGCATTCATTATTCACACATTATATTAGCCTTTATATGCACTTGTACTGATATAATTTAGAAATAATTGGCAGGGTTCTACTGCTTGATAAATACGCGTCTATATTTTCATGAAACAACGTAAATTAGTTCTTATTCTATTCTTTTTGTGATTAGACCCATCTAGTAGCAATCTGAAGGGCCTTAAACACTTCACTGCATGTAAGTTTCTGTGTACAATATACGGGAATTCCCCGACTTACGGAAATTCGACTTTACGTAAGTTTTTGCCGGCCGGTGCAAACTTAAAAAAATCGTGAAAACGTATTTTGCATCTCGTAGGAATAAATGAAGGTATCGTGAAAATATCG
Organism: Mastigoproctus giganteus; assembly: GCF_048544385.1. NCBI lineage: Eukaryota > Metazoa > Arthropoda > Arachnida > Uropygi > Thelyphonidae > Mastigoproctus > Mastigoproctus giganteus. The sequence goes on along the minus strand of NC_143584.1, from coordinate 38,197,496 downwards.
TAATGTGAACCCAATAAAACTTTTTTTTTTTTTTTTTTTTTGGTAATTCGTTCCAAGACCTTGGGAAGTTGAAATTTTCGCTATATAACTAAACTGTTTATCTCTCTAAAAGATCATTTTTATAATGGAAATTGGGCTACACTTTCATCTTATTATATGTTCCGTTACGAGAATCAATTTTTGAACGCCTTTGTGATATTTTTCTAAAACTCATTTCTGGAGGTCACTACCATAAAACAATTTGCACTTCCTGGGCTTTTAACGGGTAGTAAACTCGATCTTATAGCATTTGCAATAATCCCGATAATTGGAATTTTTTGGGTTTTTACGTTATTATGCTGAAATGTGTTCCCCCTTCACTGAAATCTTCAATCATATAAAAAATATAAATAATTTTCAGAATCTTCTCTTCATTCTTATTTACTTATTACAACGATGAACGGAAAGCGACTAACGGAAAGTGCAAGTGCAGGCAGTGCCAGGAAACGAAACAAAATTTGTTTAGAAATGAAGATGATTAATTAAGAAGTACGAAGCAGGACAGAGTTTGTCATCTATTGCACGGAATTAGTCTCGCTGCTTCAACAGTGAATATTTATTATTTTAAAGGTCAGTGCGCGTATAAAAGAACGTGTTAAAGGATCAACGTATTTCACACCGGGCCAGTCCACCCCAACAGTGATCACAAAACAGCGTTCAGGTGCTATATCGAAGATGGAAAAGCTATTAATAATATGGATGGAAAATCAGATTCATAAACGAGTGCCCCTGAGTCCAATGGCCATTCAAGCAAAAGCAAGAAGTATTTATGAAGATATTAAGGATAAGTACGGCAAACCCCAAGCCAAGTTCGTGACAAACAACGGGTGGTTTAATAGGTTCAAGCATCGTGCTGGTTTCAAAAATATTAAAGTATGCGGTGAAGTCGCCAGTGCCGATTCAGCAGCTGAAGAGAAATTTTGTGATGTGCTGGGAAAAAAACCTTCTAAATCTTCACAGCCCTTCTGCAGCGGTTTATCAGCTGGAGAGTTAATTCTGGCAACGATGCTCGAAAGGTAAAACTTGGTGACGTTATGTCTGTCTCCTCTCCTTTTGTAATTTTTCCTCGCACGAGTTAAAAAAATTGAATAATTCTATTTACATGTTCGTCGACAATTTCTTTTTTGCTTCTATCCAATTCAGCGCGAATACTTGAGTGTTCGGAATTTTCCTAAATGCTTATTTTGGGAAATTCTGACGTACGTAAAACGTAAGTCGAGGAGTTCCTATATTTCATAATATCTCCTCGTAATTTTAAATTTCTGTACGATTGTGGTTACTATTTCACGATGAAACTATTTCTGCATCTGTCAACAACAAAAAAAAAAAAAAAAAAAAAAAAACATGATATTAAAAAAGAAACTAAGTTTGATGAGTCTGTGATAAAAACCAAGCGGACTGAGTAGATTATCCATGCCACTTCCATATAAATTTTACACAAGCGTAATGTGCAAAAAATGTTTTCTGGAAAAAGTATTAAGATGTCTACAAATTGGTTATTACATAAATTTTTATTTTCAATAATTTGTGTTAAGTTGTTTTGTTTTGTTTTGTTTTTTAATTTTTAAATGAAAAGTTTTTGTTATTATACAGTGTGGTTGTTATTATACAGAAGTGACATGGGATGAAATTTGCTCTTTGATTTTATTCATAAGGCGTGGTAAAAGTGGAATGAGGATTTTATTATATTAATGTGATAGTTTTGTTTCATACAATTAAACATCAAATGTTTCTTTGGGGAAAAATTAAAGCAAAAAAAAAAAAAAAATTCGGATAAATGGAATACTAATGGAACGTAAAATCGGTACCCAATTCTAAGAAATTCATTTAAACTACACTTTCTCCTGAAATTATGGTATGTGATTCAGATAAGCACTTTATAAACTTAGGAATGGTGCAGGAAAAACACATAATACTTTATCTTAACAACTGGAATTAAGATGGGTTAATAAAAACTAATATTAAAAAAAAAAGAAAGAAAAGACGTGTAGAACAAGCTACGAGAAGGCCAGAAACATAATAAACTGGCTTAATTTATATTAGAATTAATAATATTTGACAGCAATTTTTTTTAAAAACAGAAACTTCTCAGCAATCGTAAAACCTGATAAGAAATTATACTTCAAGACAATTGCATACTGAGGAAATAAAGATGTGGCAATAAAGTTCCCAGACAGGTGCAATAAAAAAAAAAAAAAAAAACCCACACACACACACAAAGTGAAAGAGCTCAAAAAATAGTTTTATTTTCGACAAAAGTAATCATCACCCGATTGCATGCACTTATTACACCGTTATAAAAGTTTCTGAAAAAGAGTCAGCGAAGACGTCCAGTTAGGCAGTTATGTTTTTCTTTAGATCCTTAACATCCCCTAAACTCTTTCCTTTGAGGGCATTTTCAGCTTGGGAATGAGGAAAAAGTCATCTGGTGCTAGTTCGGAAGAGTAGGGTGGATGGTCGATATGTAGTGTGCCACGTTTCTTACGAAATGTTTCATAACAAGTGGGAAATAAGCGGAAACATTACAATGCAACAAGAACCTTTCTTTCGAAATTGCGACCTTACCTGGGACGACCTGACGTAGCCGAGTGGTCAGAAACGAGAATGCATTAGCTCACGCTCTTTAAGTGGACCATGGTTCAAGCCCGTGACTGTTAAATACGATCAACGATTGTACCCATGATTTATTAGAAACTCCTCTGACCTGGTGGTCGTGCTGGAGTATAAACAAGAAAAATGAACATAAACAAGAAATTCGCTTCAACAGTCTTTGAAGCACCTGTACATGGAACGCAGCATTCACTCTCCTTCCCCTTCAGGTTAATATTCCTTGTTAATCACACCCTGTTTGTCGAAAAAAATGATCCTGGACTTCTGTAAGCGAAACTTTTTGGGTCCTTGGTGATTTTGAAGTCCACTGCATACCCTGTCTCTGGGTCGTATTGAAACACTCATCTCCGGTGACAATACAGTCGAGGAAATTAGGATTGTATTGACAAAGTTGGATGAAATCTTCGCACGATGACTTTCTTCGTTGCTTCTGCTCATCCGTAAGGCTGTGCGACAAAAATTTTGCACGGACCTTCCTTTCCCTAAATCTTAATGCAGAATTTGTTGAGTCGTCATCTTTTTTATATCCAACTCATCAGCCATCATTCTGGGGGTCAAACTTGACGAACTTTCCAGTACTTTTGCTGACAAGGATCACTTTGCTTTTCCATCTCGGCTATTGTTATCTTACCAGGAAAGTTGGTATCAGATATTAATAATTGATAACAATTATTGTAATCTGTCTGAACTCCTTTATCCAATGTTACCTTATTAAATAAGTTAAAATTTTTCTCACTATTTAAATGGATGTGAATAACTCAGTTATATTTTCTGTAGTTATGAAATAATTCTGTATTAAGTTTGACTACATCAGTAAATTTAGTTATTAAATTTACATTTTTGTTGTCGACAATCTGCAAGTTCATCCAAAGTAAATATCCTGTTGATACAATAATATATATTGTCTCAAATTTCTGAAAAGCACAACTAATGCACTTAATAAGTTAAACATAATTATATAAAAATTGTGTAATGATATAACCTATAGGAAACAAATTACAGCACAGTTTTACCAACACATTCCATTGTGACATCAACCATGAAATAAGAACTATTTTTCTGACTAGCGCAAAGTATCACAGCAAGCACGAACTTGGAGAATTTTCTTTGCAAATATTGTAAATGGACATGCTAGCCAAGGCAATACAAAAATTAAAATGACAAGTGACCTTAACCTGTATGTGAATTAGATGAAACCATATCACTTATAAAATTATAAACAAATACCAAAACACTTATATACGTCCCTAAATTAATTTTCGCATTCCTAAGAGCAATATACGTCATCACAAAACCATCTTCCTTAATTATAAAAGGGACAATGGAAAATACAGCCCATTAGATTCTCATCTTTTCTTAAAACAACATTACGAAATAGATTCCTTCACAGATTATGAGAATTCTGAAAAACAATTAAAGGAGCAATATTTGCGTAAATTATAAGGTATATTGTGGTAAGGTTCGCATCGATAAGACCATTGGCTCATACATTTTCTCCTTGGCCAAGGTTACATCACAAACGTTGTGAGATGCTTAATTTTTTAATTAATATTTACTAATTACTACGAATCTACCAGGCTTTAAATTTTACACTCCATGACTTATGCTTTTACTTATTACAGTTAAAATTAAATTTAATTATTGTTATTTTATTGTTGCTCATTTTTAAATAAAACTTTGTGGATGTTACGTACATATTTCTTTAAATTTTAATTGGTTACTTATCACGTAAGAATTACTTCCACAATGTAACCAAGATCCTTTCCTGTAAGTACAAAAAATAAAAAAATAATAACAAATGAAATTATTCAACTAATCATCGCAATATTAGTCATTATGTAGCTAGAAAACATGAAGTTTATATTATATCAAAATTGCAGTCTAGTTTACTGTATAAAATAGTATACAGTAAACTGCCATCTATATAAAATAGTAATTGATATGATAACTGTATAAATTTTGATTTCATCAAAAAATCACAAAACTTTACAGTATTATGACGGATTCTAGCCTTGTTTCATTATTTTATAAGGAAAAATATAAATAAAAATAAATCCAAGATATGTGTAAACTTACGCGATGATTTTCTGCAACCCATTGGAATACCTGTACAGTGAATTGCCCGTCGCCAGACAACACATTTCCAGTATTTCAATTGAGTGTAGGCATGATGGCATGTAAAACGTATATTCAAACGTATATTCTTATATATAACAGCCGCAATCCATTAAAAAAAAAAAAAAAAAATCCTCAAATGTGGCTGACAGTTCAATTACTTTTGTTGCGCTGAAATACACTGCTTATATATAGAAGAAACTTGGGGATGAGTCATTACACACTAGTTCAAAAAGCAGAAACACGACATTATAGCATACGATTTTCTCCCCCCCCCCTTGACCAAGCCTTAATTTGCGATATTTACAGTAGTCTTTATATCACAAATTTAAAAACATTATTATACTCGTAGCTACGTCAGGGAAAAAAAACTACTTGAAATTTCAAATGTATCTCAGTCACTACAACAGAATTTCGATTACCAAAGCCGCAAGTACCAATGCAGCGTCGATTTTATATAGACGGTGAACTTATGCTCTATGGAAAAGTCCAGAAAGCTGTGTCGATTTTCTTAGAGGAATACAAGTAGAAATCGAACATCCTAAGAAGTTTCTCCAATTCAACAGAAGTGGCTGCAGCTGAACAACGGATATGGACAGATATCCCTTTATCCTTTTTTCATCTATTTCATTTATTTATTTATTACATTCAGAATGTATTTCTGTCAACTGCCTGCTGCCAAAAATAATTAGCGTGATCATTTTAGGACACAACAATCCAATAAAAAAAACTATTAAGGTGGGTGATTATGTGAATCGTCACAAAGACACAATGAAAGTTCCTCAATATATCTTTGAACAAAAATATTAATCTTCCAGGAGTTTAGGAAGAAATCTTTCCATCCTAAACCAAGCAGTTTCTGTATAAACAGTAATACCATACGTCATAGAATCGGTTTTTTAGGGGCGTTAGCATATGTGCATAAGCGTCTATTTGTCTTCATTGTCCGTCCATCCGTCCGCTTGTAACAACTCGACTCCCAGTGGACGGATTTTCATGAAATTTTATATTTGGGCCTTTTAGAAGTATTTCTCGAGCCATTCCAAATTTCATTAAAATCCAACAAACAAAACCAGCAATCGTTATTTCTTTTTCCATACATTTTGTATGTAAAAAAGGAAATTCGTAGATTAAATGTGTTTTTTTGTGTAGATGTTGCGTTTTGTGGTTATAGGAAATTGTATATCAACCAAAATATAAATATATATACAGGAATACCTCGCATAGCGCGGTTCGAACAGCGCAGTTTACAAATTAAAAAAAAAAATTAACTGCGTTACGCATCAATATATTTGATGTGTATGTATGCATTATAATGCCAGCACGTAGGCCAAAGCGTTATGGATTCAAGGCCACGCTGACTGTTGTCACAACTCCCATTACATTCGGACTCTGCTAGCTTTGATAGATTAGTAAACACTCTAGATTCCGAGCGATGAGGTCGTTGTGCGTAAGCTGTACAAATATTTTTCGCTGTGTATTTTTATTAAAGATTATTTTTTAAAAACGTTACACCTTTATACGCAAATATGAGTGGAAAGAAGAAATGTAATGGCGCCGAGTGTTCTTCTAGATCCCAACATCGAACGAGGTATGAAAGTTAGGCAGGCGTTGCGAAATGATATTCTATGTTATAAAGAGATGTATGCAGATAAAAAGAAGAAAAATCTGTGCAAACTAAGCTGATCAGTTATTTTTCGAAATAAAAATACAGTACATACTTCACTTATATTCTTTTGGTATGTACATACTGCAATAAAAATCATTTGTACTGTATTTACTGGTATTTTTCATTTTTATCATTTTAGTTTGTTTTTTTGCAAGAATTTCGTGTGCATCAATTTATGGTACACAAATACCTATATATTTTTGCAACTCGACCCATATAATCAAATTGTCGGAACGCATTACATTAAAATACATACTAATAATACCTCGATCAGCGCGGTCTCGCATAGCGCGGTATTTTTTTTTGGCACGAATTAACCGCGCTATGCGAGGTATTCCTGTAGGTCATACTAACAAGCTCTATCTTTGCAGTCAGTCGCAAGGTAGGCGGATTGATATACTGTACACAAATACAGAAATCTCATAAATAACATATACAGTATATAATCCCATAAATAACACACACACACATATATATATAGTTTGGTATAAAGTGAGGAAGAGAATAGGAACGAGCTAACAAAACCGGAAATCGAAATTATAGAAAAACCAGAAAAGTACATGAAAAATAAAAGGAAGTACTTAATGCTGTAGATCCAATGATTTCAACGTATTCATCAAGGGTCAACCGTCGAAACCACAGGAAAGACAGCAAGGAGTAAAGCCTCTGTTTCTGACAAGAAATATACGTAGCTCGAGGTGGAAAAGGTGAAGCCATATTGAATTTTTGAATTTTAGCGGAAGCGGAAGGTAAGTCAAAAAGTAGCTATAGGCAAGAGTAAAGTTAACGTATATTTCACAGCTGACCCAACAAAGGCTGAGGGGGGAGAGAGAGAGAGAGAGAGAGAGAGAGAGAGAATAACTTACTGGAATACCAAACAGGAATCGAGATGGTGGGGGGGGGGAAGACTTAAAAAAAAAAAGTAAAAGGGTACAGAGTATACCGAATGAGAGTTATAAATATTATACAGTTGTAATTATATAGAACGGCTTAGTTTAAAGAACGTAAAAGTATGGAATTTTATTAAGTTTCTATAAAGTTATAATCTTCGTAATTAATTGAAAAGAAGATAACTATATTTTCACTTCAGTTAATCACGTGGGAAAAAAATAATTCAATTATTACTCTAGGTAGGTTACATATACCTTTCATATTTGGTGTTTTCGTTAAAAAAACAGGAAAAACATAGAAGGCCCCTGAAATGGAACGCACTGCGTACACTGATAACTTCCTAACCTATAATGGAAGTTTGTTATCGGATGTTTAGACATCACTCAATAAAATAAAAAATTCAATCGATATCACAATTTTTCAACCTATGTTCTGTTGATTCTTCGAAAAATTTCAGGTCCAGTTACGATTTCATAGCCTTCATCCACCAACCCACACACTAAATAAATGAAAGTATGTTTTCGCATTAATCGACAAGAAAAATGCAGACTGCAACCAAATTTTTGATATACATTCTGTTGGCCCATGAGATGGTTCTAACTGCAGTTATGATTTTAGAGAATTTCCTCCACAGTTTCCCATACAGAAATATTACTATAAATATGGAACAGGAGCTCTGGATCCATTTCAAAATTTTCAATGCTTAGTCAGAATAGTTTAGGAATTTTCATATCAATGCAAGAAATTTTCATATCAATGAGTTGACTTATTTTGTTATAACTTTCGAATTATTTACTATTTGCTAATGCGCTTGAAATGTAACGCACTGCGTACTGTGACTAAATTGTTTTACTCATTTTTTTTATTACATGATCCAAAGCTTTTATTAAACGATCCAAACAATTTTTATTAAACGACCAACAATTTCTTAGCTATTAAAATTTATCAAAGAACACGACTTGAGTTCAATAATTGTTGGTGTACTATAAATGCTACAGAAGGCACCACTACAACGAAATGAAGATAAAGGTTTACCGTTCGATAATTCCTAGCAAAGCAATACTGTTAAGCCGAATATTTCCATGCAGTTAATAATTTTGAAGAAAAACTATAATATTCGAACTAGCAGATTAAGAGAGATTTTCTCGTACTGACACCACCTCTATACACCATACTATTGACACCACTACTGCACAAAAATAAACCAAACAAGAATACAGCATAGCTATAGCAGGATTTTCATCCTTATTTTACGGCACAGGGCCAGTGGGCTCCAAACTTTTTCGGTCGCGCACCCCGGAAAAAAAAATTAAATATATACGTTTAATATATATATTTTTTTATTTATAAGTCATTTACATGGAAGGCATTATATCTAAAATCACATATGATTTTAAAAGATCGCCAATAAAAAAATACAAAACAAAATTAAATTAAAGTTCAAGTACAAAATGCATGTACTGTACTTGAACGTGCATGATCAAATAAAGCCGCATATTGAAGTATTAAAAAAAACATTTATTTATAATTTTTATTTTCAATTACGTTTCCAAAAACTAAAGTTTTCATAATTAATAAATATTGATTTATTGCGGATTACCTCGCGCACCCAACTTTGGAGACCACTGGCATAGGCAAAGAAAAAAAAGAAGCAGTCTTAAGAAAGGAACTTAGCTCTCAAAATATAAGGTTACCACGACGAGTTGCCTTTAAAGAATTACTAATAAGTAACAATTCTCTAAAAAGAGAAGCATAATGTTATTGAAGTGCGATGCACCCCCCCCCCCAAACTTTGGAGATCACTGGCATAGGCAAAGAAAAAAAAGAAGCAGTCTTAAGAAAGGAACTTAGCTCTCAAAATATAAGGTTACCACGACGAGTTGCCTTTAAAGAATTACTAATAAGTAAAAATTCTCTAAAAAGAGAAGCATAATGTTATTGAAGTGCAATGCACCCCCCCCCCCCCAAGACAGTCCCTTCGATGCCTGCGAGCACCTCATATGTGATCAATGCCTTTTCGTAAGACTTTGAATTTTTTTTTTTTTTTTTGGTAGTTGTTGGCGCATCAGCTTCTGTAGCCATAATGCACCTCTCAAGGTTTTTGCAGTACTTTGATCCAAGCCCGAGGCGGGATTCGAACCCGCGACCTTTAGGTTGCCAGGCAGGCACTTTACCCACCCGGCTAGCCCGGTCGGCCTATAAAATTTAAGCATTAACCTAAAGTTGATGAATTTCTATCTGCAACTGTACTTGCCATAAAAATTCTTATCAACCAACAGCGATTAATGTCTACTGCTCCGATAGAATAGCCGAAACGCCCGCTGATATTATTGAACAGTTTTAATACAGAACGAAATGGTTTCATATGCAATCTCCATATTGCTGTAATAACTCGCAGCTAGTTCTATAATAATAATAAGATTCTTTATTAACATAAATTTTATACAATAATGATTCCGTACACAGAAATCCAGAGGAATCTTACAATTCGTTGTTTATACAAGTGATTTTGTTTTATAATAGAAAAAAAATAAATGATAAACAAATAAATAAATAAAATAATAATAATAATAACTAAATAATAATTAATAGATAAAAGCAAATATGATAACCAAAATGTAAAAATGAATGAAGTAGTAATTACAGCGAAAAAGAACTACAAGTTTAGCAGAACATGAAATGAGATCGCCTAACTAAGATCGGCACTCACATAAATGTCCTTTACAAACAGCAAGATGGGCCAAGATGCCATCGCGATATGCCTTGTCTATAGTCCACAGGTCGATGTCGATGTTGAGCGAGTTGAGAGTGTCCAGAGTCACATTAGGGAAGTGTCTACTGAAATTCTGTAACCGCTGGAGCCTTGAGCACAGGGAGGGAGTACTACGGAGATGTCTGCCTGGCAAACGCCAACCAACCGTGTTCCAGATGTTGATGTGATCCTGCTTAGCTGAGCACAGATGAAGGAATGACTTTATTTTTAGCACATGGGCTCTGTGGACTATGGGCGTATATTGCAGGTTGCAACAGAGAGTAGATTTAGATATTGTGTAGTTCTGGTGCGACAACAAGTTGGCCCACTTCAGCACCCAGAATTCGAGGCCCCATAGTTTCCTGAGGCTGGTGGGTGGTGCCGCCGACCAAACCTCCACGGCATAGGAGAGCACACTACAGAAGTAAGTTGCAAGGTCATCATCATCAGCCATTTTCAATCCACTGCAGGATGAAGGCCTCTCCAGCATCTTTCCAGTTCCTTTTGTTTTGAGCACTGGCCATCCATTTACTGCTCAAAAACTCATGAATTTCATCTATCCATCTCCGCCTTTGTCTTCCAGGTTTTCTTCTAGCTCCTCTTGGGTACCATTCTGTTATTTTCTTAGTCCATCTGTCATCATGTCTTCTAGCTATGTGTCCTGCCCAAGACCATTTTAGTTCTTTAGTTTTGATAAGAATGTCCTTTACTTGAGTTTGCTGCCTAATCCATGTGTTTCTCTTCTTATCTAACAGTCTGATTCCCAATATAATTCGTTCCATTCTTCGCTGTGTAGTTCTTAGCTTCTCTTCCATTCTTTTGGTGAGTGCCCAAGTTTCACTTCCATAAGTCATGGTGGGGAGTATACATTGATTCATTATTTTACGTTTCAGACAAACTGGGATATTGCTCTTCAGTATGTGACTATATTTCCTGAATGCTATCCATCCAAAATTTATTCTTCTCTTGACTTCCAGCCATTTATCATTATTACAGCTAATAACTTGTCCCAGATAAGTATATGACTCCACCTTTTCAATTACTGCTCCTTCAATCATTATTTCCCTTTCCGTGGCATACTTGTTCATCATTACTTTTGTTTTAGCCATATTCATCTTTAGTCCAAAATCCTTACTAACTGTGCATAACTGATTAAGATTTTCCTCTAATTCTTTGGGATCGTGGCTTATGACCACAATGTCATCTGCAAATCGTAAATGGTTTAGGTACTCTCCGTTCACAATGACTCCTTTCTGCTACCAGTCTAATCTTCTGAAAGCTTCCTCAAGGGCAGCAGTAAACAGCTTCGGAGATATTGTGTCTCCTTGTCGAACTCCTTTCTCGATTTTAAATTTGCTACTGTCTTTGTCTAGTCTAATAAAGGATGTAGCACTCTCATATATTTTCTTAAAAATCATAATATATGGAGTATCTATGCCTTGTCTTTCCAGTGCCCGAAACATTGCCTTATGCTGTATGGAGTCAAATGCCTTTTCATAATCCACAAATGCCAGGCATAATGGTGTTTTATATTCATTTGCTTTCTCCATTAGCTGTGATATTACGTGAAGGTGATCCATAGTTGAGAATCCTGTCCTAAAGCCAGCTTGCTCTTTCGGTTGATTCTCATCAAGTATTCTTTCTAATCTGTTAGTAATGACCCTTGTGAACAACTTGTAGATATGGGATAATAAGCTAATTGGTCTATAATTTCCAATTTCTGATTTATCTCCTTTCTTATGCAGCAAAACTATGATTGCATTATTCCACTGCTTAGGCATCACACCTTTTCTAATGCACTTTGTGAAGAGCCTTGCCAGTTTTTGTGTTATGTCTCTTCCTCCCAATTTTAACAACTCTACAGTAACTTCATCTTCCCCCGGGGCTTTCCGATTCTTCATTTTCTTCAATGCATGTTCTACCTCATCAGGAAGAATATCGGGTATGTCGTATGTGTTGCTACTTTGCAATCCATCTTCCCCACTGCTGGTATCATTCCCTCGCTCCTTGTATAATTCTCTATAGTAGTCTTCTGCTATTTGAATTATGCCTTCTCTGCTGTTTATAAGTACACCATCGCTATTCTTCAGTTTCAGTATCATTTGTCTTTCTGTATTACTGCTCATGGCTGCTGATTTAAATCCTTTGTTTTCCCTTAATGCTTGTTCTACTTTTCTTGTGTTAAATCTTCTTATGTCCTCTCTGAGTCTCTTTCTAATGGCTTTGCATAACTCAGTATACTCAATTTTCTCCCTGTCAGTGTTTTTCTTGCTCTTCATTTGTCGTCTTTGGTTCATCATGACAAGTGTTTCTTGACTAATTTTTTCTTCTTTGGATTTCTGTTTCCCTATAGGTTTCTTGGGCTTTATCACTTTCAGAAAGTTGTAATATTCCTCGTCGATATCTTGGTCTTGAGCAGTCTGCAGAAGCTCAAACTTGTTCTTCAGTTCCAGTACATACTGCTTTTTCTCCTCCTCTGTTATTTCAAAGACCTTTGTATTATTTACTCGAGTCAGTTTTTTCCTTTCCTTTCCTACATCTATATCAAGTGTACATCTTACCATTCTGTGATCACTTCCAACATTTACCTTATTCAGGACGGTAACATCATTCACAATATATCTTCTGTTAGTGAGGATGAAGTCGATTTCATTAGTTGTTAATCCATTTGGACTCTTCCATGTCCACTTTCTGTTCACCCTTTTCTTGAAAAAAGTGTTCATTACTGACATTCCTTGAGATTCTGCAAATTCCACAAGTCTTTCACCTCTTTTATTTCTTTCACCAATTCCAAAATTTCCTATAGTTCCTCTTTCTGCGCTGTTTTGCCTTTTTCCAACCTTAGCATTGAAGTCCCCCATAATAATAGTGTAGTGGGTTTTCTGTTCATCTAGAAGACTCTCAATTTCAGTGTACATTTCTTCAACCTCTTCATCATCATGGCTCGATGTTGGTGCATAAATCATTATAATCTTTAGCTTGTACCTCTTAGAAATCTTGAGTATTAGTCTTGACACCCTTGGTGATGTACTTTTGAATTCCAAAATGTTGTTTTTAAAATCTTTATGGACCAGAAAGCCAACTCCACCTTCACTCCTTTCACTGTTTCCATTGGTGTACAGCAGATTTCCACTTGATAAACTTATAAGTGATTCATTTCTTCTTCTTGTTTCAGCCAAACCGATGATATTCCAATTCACATTTTCTAATTCCTTTTCCAGCTCTAATATCCTGTCTTCACCGATGAGTGATCGTACGTTATAACAGGCCAAGTTCAATTTCCGTGAATGGCAGCCTGGTCGTACCCAGAGATTCTTAGCACCCTCTGCTTCCACTCTGATCCTCTCGCTGCCGTAAGAGGGAGAGTGAAAGCTGCTGGGGACTGAGGGCCATTTGTATTGTTGTGCTCTCATTGCTGGAGGGTTTGGTCTTTTCCTCTTCACGCTGACCAGGCGTCTTGAAGAGAACCACTCTACACGTTCGTTGCCACCTAAGTGACGTAACAGGGCTTACCATCGAGAAGGTGTGCATGAGTGGATTTTAGGGAGGCAGGCCAACCGGACTTCTCCTAAATCTTCTGTAATAGAGAGATATTGGATCCATCAGTGTTTTAGGCTGAGTGTCTGATAACACACAGGATACCTGTTCCCCTCTAAGCCCCTTGTTGCAAGGTACTTCTTGATTATTTTCTTATTGTGCGTTTTGCACAGATCAATTTTCATCCCCCAGAACGCTCTTAGGGCTTTGGAATACTGTGCTTGGATTTGTTTTTTAAATGTGAGGTTGGCATCAAGGATTACTCCTAGGAATTTGACGCTGTCTGTGGGAGTCAGGACCTTTCCTGCCAATTCCGGAAGTAGAGAAGATGCAGTATCAGTAGAAGTCATTCGACTTGGCGTAAAGATGAGATAGTTTGACTTCTCTGGATTGACTGACAGGCCAAAAAATTTAGCATACTTATAGAATGTATTTAGGTAGCTGTTTACAGATTCAGAGGCGGTTTGTCTTTCTTGTGCATCACCAACATGGCGTCTGCATGGCAAGTAGCAAACAATATCATCAGCATACGATAGGAAGGCTGGAATTTGATCCATTAGTGGAACGAAAATTGCTGCAAATAACAAGGCTGAGAGACAACCACCTTGTGGGATCCCGACTTCGACGCTTTTAGTGACTGTAATGCCATCACCTTTGAAGTGAAGCATTCTCCTAGATAGCAAATTATTAAGGATCTCGAGCATATTTCCGGATATCCCGTAGAATCTTTCAAGTAAGGCAAGAAGGGGTGTTATCTGGACTGAGTCGAAAGCAGCTTTCATGTCCAGAAAGATGGTGTGAAGATCTTCGTTGTCATTCCAGGCCTGAAGTATTTTCTGTGATAATGACTGTAGGCAGGTTACGGTAGATCTATTAGGCATGGCATAATGGGTATGTTCTGGCCTATGCGCAAAGATTGCGAGTGCTACATCATTATAGATGCACTTCTCGAGGCATTTCAGGAAGGGAGAGGCAATTGATATTGGCCTGAAGTCAGCCGGTCTTTTCGCATGAGGCTTTTTCGGAACTGCCACGACTCTGTATGATAACCAGCTTGAAGGTACCTGTGCAAATTTGAGAACTTTGTTGTAGAGTTGAGTGAGCTCTTTGCTGATGAAATAAGAAGCAATTTTTAGACTAAAAAGAGGTATTGCGTCAATTCCTATGGTGGACTTGTCAGGTAGAGAATTTATTATTTTTATTAGTTGTTCTTCGGAAATTTCTGTATTACTAGTAGGTGAAGACATGTTAAACGCTTCGTTCCAAGGATATGCTTCGGACTCACGGTGATCTCGCTTAATACGGAGCACATGCTCACACTATTCCTGGACATCAAAAGATAGAGGGGTGTAAGTATGACTAGTGGACCACACACGTTTTCCCCTGGATAGCCGGCCATTCATGAAATTGTCAATAGAAAATTGTTTCCTCTTCTGGAAATCCATCCTTGCTTTGGAAAATTTAGTGTATGACTCTTGTGAAGGCGACTTCTTGTAAGAGGCATGGGCTGCCTGTTTTTCCCTAAAGGCCTTGGTCAGGAAGTCATTCCACCATGGCTTTGAGTGGGGACTTAGGATGCAAGTTTTGGACATTGCAGACCTTGTAATGAATTCCATCCATCTCGAAAGCCAGTAGGCAGCCTCATTTATGTTAAGCTCAGCCAGTATGTTCCATGGGTAAAGTTGGAAAAGGGTAGTAACTTTTCCAATGTTGATGTATTTGGGACTGTATATTCTCCTGACAGTGTTTGTAGTTTGTACTTTTCTACGTTCATCCTTAGGTGCCTGCATAGATATCATCGCAGCAATCGGAACATGATCGGACGGGAGGAAGTTGTCAGTTATGGTCAGGGTTTCCTTTACTAAACAGTTTGAGAAGATGCGCTGCAGGGTGGCATCGCCGTGTGAGGGAGGAACATGAATAAGACCAATGCCCATATCCGACATGTTCGATGACAGAGTATCTAGGAGCTTCTTTGTGGCTGGCAGTGGAAGGTTAAAGTCTCCGAGGATGATGAGCTTTTGCCGATGATTGGTTGTGGATGACAGCCATGCTGTCAGATTAAGGACAGAATCCTCAGAAACTGGTGGGGGTAAATACACGGCACACACAGAGATCGACAAACCAGCAATTCGGTATATTCCAAGAACAGCTTCTATGTCACTTCCTGGATAAGTGTATGCCTTAATCAGGGGTAGTGAACTCCTTTCATGTGGTCTGCTACAACAAAATAAAACAGACATTAACACTCAGTTTATGCTAAAAGTAAAGCATGCTCCTTCATCTGTTCTTACTTTCAGTCGAGGAGAATAGCTGTAATGTTAGATTTTTATTAGTTCCGTAGAATATATCTCATACGGGAAAGCAGAACCACATAGAGTAAGTCAGCATTAGCTAAGACATGTGATGCAAGAAAGCAAGCTTATAGAGCATCAGAAAAAAAAAAAAAAAAAAAACACACCCTCCCCATTTCATTCTTCCATTCACTCCAAATGTTTAAATAAACGGGCATATCACTGACTCATAATAACTGCAATATGGAATACACCAACCGCCTATAACAAAAAATTTAGCCTATGCTCCTACAGTAACAGGTGTGAGCCGTGATCTTGCTGATGTTATTTAAGGATGTGCCGTGACAGTCAAGTTTTACTGTTGATAAAAGAGGCGGTCGCCTTTGAAGGCTACAGTCGTTTCATCGCTTTTAATTTGTAATATTAATTTTATCTATCATTTTATCGCATTTTACTCTGAAGCTGTCAGTTTATTTATTTTTTACAACCATATTTTATCCTGTTTTATTTTGTCTTATTATTATTTTAATAAAGTTTCAGCTATAGACATTTCAGTTATGATGTATTCCATTTAAGTTATTATGAGTCAGAACTTACCCAACCCCTAATATTTGAGTAATAAGTGGAGAAAGGGTATCTTCACTTATTACTCAAACTAAAATTCGGTCAAATGACAATGATCTGTAGTACTAAATTCTTCCTTGCAAATTCTTTTCTAAAGAAATTGCAGAGTTTAGAGAAACCTGACAGTTAATCTACAATCTATCTTGGAGAGAATCTTCAGGAAGTACGCAAACTAAAAGGAAAAACAAGCAAATTTGAGAGACAGAAAAATAATGACTGCCGTTCAGCGGTTACCATAGAAACGACTTTGAAAATAGTCTCCGATATTAAGTTCATGCCTTCCACCTCAGGGAGGCATGTGTCGTGGACGTGTTATATCTGTAACTTACTGTTTCCTAGAGTCGTTGGCAAGTGTGGTCATTTCATGGTACGGCGATCGGTGAAATGAAAGTGGCTGTCTGCAGATCCGAACATGTGCACGCTCCCACGCAATGATGTATAAGCCGACACGCCACGTTGATGCAACATAAAAGCTCATCATCAGCTAGAGTTAGAATTATTCGATGTTCGAAGGGGTGGCGATTTAAAAAAAATGTAATACTACAAGTAATATAAAGGAAAAGTAAGTACTGCACTATGCTCTCCCTGTGACAAGCTTTCAATCGCTTTATACATCTTTTTATACATCTTATTTCGGGAGACAGTTTAATAAACTAGACGACATTCTTTTTATTTAAAGCACAAATTGATAATTAAAAACAAAATCTATGAAAGCACAGTAAACTCTCCACATTCGCGGAGGATACAGTACTTCCTAAAAACCGCTGCCAGTATTAAGACCGCTCTTCCCCACAAAAAAAAAGGGGGGGGGGGGAGAAGAGAACATTACAGAATTATAATAAAATAAATAATAAATACTACGAATATCTTTTATACGAAAACTAAATAAAAAACCTTAAAATCGGCGACGATGATGATGATATTGAAAAGACAATGAATGTTTGTTTGATATCCTCCTGAAAATCTTTCCGGGATGATCTTTAGAAGAGGGTGTAGTTGCAATATTCTGTATTAAGAAAAAAAGAAGAGAAAAAAAAACACAGAAAGAAAGAAATAGTTCGGGATGCTTCGTTCGTAACGAAAAACCAACTAACGAATCGTACAAACCTGCAGGATCCTTTGTAAAGGGCTGTAAGAGTCTCCAATCCTCTCTTAAATTTCAAGCTATGCTCCATCAAAAGGTATTTCAAGCGCCTTATCAGCTAGAGCCTTAAACATGTCCAAAAATCTCCGCCAGTGTCTTAAGCGAAGAAAAGTGCCACTCTCTTCTTCTTCCTCGCCGTTTTCACCCAGCTTACTTCCTTACTTTGTCGGAACCCTCTCCTCTATTATGAACAAAACTCACAATTCTCTGGCTTATCTTCTACCAATGAGATTCTTCCAAGTCTTTCATCACCAGACAACGGCTCCCTTCAAGCAAGCATTCCAAGACGATGTTTTTATTTCATCTAGAGATACCTTTACGTTTGTTATACGGACCGCTATGTCGCAACAATTTAGAATTACTAACGTTGTAAATCAATCTCCATCTGGTCGAGATTTCTTGCCAATCTGCGGCGACTTTAATAAGACAAAGATGTTGCGTTGAAACCGTAATTCATCCGCTGGATCAGAGTCTCATCGATACTTCTGCGGAGTAACTACGTAAAGACTAGTATGTACATATGATTTCAAACATAGGTTTGCAGAGACAGAGTTAAGTGCCAAAGAAACTAAGACTGGGAAGAGTCAGTATATTGTGCCTGTAAATTAGTATTCTGTGGTCGATTTCCTGCTAACTAGACGAAAAACCTTTTCCACAAGATGTGGAGAGGAGGAGGAGGAGGAGGAGGATATCCAATGTGCCAGACGCGTGGGCAGTCTGACACAGTGCATATCATCGGCATTAGAGAATACTAATAACAGAGGATTTACTGTATTAAACAACATTCACAAGTCAAGAATCCGGGATGCTCCTTGGCTTGTGAATGTTGCACATAACTGCAGCTCAAATGTCTAATTAACTGTTCAAACAAGCGGTCAATCGGGTAATTAAGAGAGCGGAATTTAATCAAAAGAAACAGTCACCTTTAAATTCATCACTGAAAATTTCCTCGTCTATTATTTAAAGCACTTGTGCTTCCGAAACTTCAGTTTTTCTCACAAAACTGGAATTCCCATCAGACAGATCTTATGAGCCAAACAGATGAACAGCAAAAACAATTCATCGACACCTCCCATATGATAGACCAATGTTGTACCACAGAAAATAAATACTCAACTTTGCAAATATTTCAAGCTTCAACGGCTAGAGGAAGAAAAAAATTTATGATACAAAACTGCTCCACAAATTAATTACGGATCACATCAGTATCATGGCCCTCCTAGAGCAATTTCGCTTCCATGTCCTCACAATATCAACCAGGCAGCTTGTTTTTCACGAAAAATTGAATCTGGAAGTCACGAGAAATAGCTTTATCATAGGATAACGAGGGTGGCAAACAGACTCCGCACCCACTTCTTCACTCAGTCACCTAATTCAACGTCTCAATCAGGATGTAAATCAGGGGTGATGTAAATCTCTTCCTGCAGCGTGCCACATAGTATATGAGAAATGAGTTGCGTGCTAACTAGAGTTGGATTCAAAAGCTACCGGAATCAATTATCCCCACTCCACGCCTGGAGGCATAAAATGTTTCTGCTAACTACGTAAAGGAATTTTATTCCTTTACGTAGGTCGCACTTCTTGATTATTTCGTTTCCTAAAACTAACATAACTAAAACTAAAATCCTATTAAATTTTAAATGAAACTGAACATGAAATGTTCGTGGGCTCCCCAAGTAAGTACAAAAATAGCGCTTTTGTACTATACGAGGTGTGGCTAGAAAGTTCCAAAAACTAAGTAAATAAATTAAAATTTAATTTAGTAATTATTTTCTTTTGAGATTACTGCTGATTTGCTTTTGACCTCTTCAAAGTTGTTCCCTTGGGAAGCTCTACATGAAATCATTCTGTTCTACCACGATTGTGAGCGTTTCTGGGATTCGCTTACTAATATCGATTTTAGTGCCCTCTAAGTACGATGCTGTACTTCCTCCAAATACCCAAAATACCCATTAGCAAAATTTAAATATTTCAAAACAGAAAAAAAGCCAGGGAACCAAATCGAGAAAGCAGGAAGGATGTTCCTTCTTAAAGATGTTCTATTCTTCAGAAATTGCCTCACATTGACAATACACCAGTGTGAGCCACGTGTCATACATTGGTGGAATGTGTTATGGGGGAAAGATCATAAACCGGATTTAAATCTATAACTGTAATTCACTGTTCTACTTTCAATTGAGGGCGTAGATACAGATCTCTTCTTTCCATTGTTATACTATTCCATATATATTTAGAAACAGATAAAGCCTACAAATTTCAATTTCAACAAATCCATAACATTTATCAAAAATAATTTAAAAATTCATTTCATAAAAATTTTAGTACACTTCCGATGATTACTAAACATTCGATGATTGCACACATTCCCATTTTTAAGTCACACTTCATACTTCTCAAAGAAATCGTAAGTGTTTTCACTGGATAAGCTGAAATAATTGCAATTTCAGATTAAACTTTCTGTCTTTTTTTTTAGGTGCAATAGTAAACACAAAACTTGCAACAATTACGGTTGACTGACAAACTGCATGAGCGAAATGTCGTCAAAAAAAAAAGGGGGGGGGGGGGTTAATACTCCTTTTAATAGTTCCCAACATTCAGATACTCAGTTTACATTAGTGGGTTGAAAAAGCGTATTTAATTACTAAGTTGTTTGCTGACATTTTACGAACAGCACTGCCCAATTCCTTTCAAAAATATGGTAATATAACTGAACCCATTATATGATTCTCTTTTTCTTTCCGTTTCTTTCTTGAAATTTCGAACTTTCTTTCTTTCGAACTAGCCCATACGCCTACTGCTTTTCCGTTAACACATCCTCAACCATTCGTTGCAAAATCGATTTTCGTATCCAAACGCAGCTGTGCTCATTTCGAAACATAAAGAACGAAAATTATTAAGCTTCGCCGATTCTAAGAAATTTCGCATTCGGCTTAATATCTGAATTAAAGAAACAGCTAATCAGAACATAAGGTGAAAATATCTTCAAAATGCGACAAGGAATATTTTGCTCGAAGCAAAAAGATACGGCCTACAATTATCATAAAAATTCCAGCACAGAGTATTAAATTTTATAAAGTTCACGGCGAGATTTTATATTAATGGAACATAACAAAAATATGATATGCATACAAACAGAATCAGTTTACAAAAAAACTTTGTGAACAGATAGAGTCGCTTAAGAGTCAAAATCTTTTTTCTTTTGAGTTTAAGTATAAGCTGCGACACTTCATGCTGTACTGACATTCCAGAATTTAGTGAAGAGGAGAAAATAACGTGAACAAATCAATATAATTACAAATGGAAGTAAAAAATTTCCAAGAAATTTTGCGATGAGAGAGTGATAATTGCAACAAATGAATTTTATAAATGGGTTAAGAAAATTTAAGCCACTTGAATTTAAAATAGAAGCTTCTAGATTAGAACTCATTGATACTGGAACAAACATATGCACAAACCACCTTTAAAACGGATGAAACCATACAGGGAATGATTAAGGTAATATGAATTACGGTTGAAGAAGATGGTTGAGGTACAGCGTGCGAAAATATGGCTTCAACCAGAAAATAGTTAATTGTCGGAACAAACTTCACCTGATACTGTGTAAATGGACAAAAGTAATAAATTTAAAGGATGAGACAAATGATTAGAAGTATTGGGAAAAAACTGGTTTATAAGCTTTGTTTCGTTGCATCATCAAAAAGTGCAACACACTGTTCGAAGCTGAACAGTCTAGATGTTTCGAGAAGTACCAACCCACGAGTAAATTTTAATGATGCTAAATACATCTATATGAATGTTCTTTTTATCTGAGGCAAATAACGGAATAAATGGAGACAAATGTATGGTTGACAATGTTTGTGATCTGAAACAACGTAGAAACTTTGATTAAATATCCACATTCGGAAAGTATTTGAATGTGGATTAAATGGTAAGCAAACCAGGACTGTTCATATAAACCGAATAATGCGCATTATGAACAGAACAAGCAAGTCGAGTCTTAATTATATTTTCTTGACTGTAACGAAAACTAGAGTCAAGAATACCATTTCACGGAAAGTAAATAACTTAATATTGTTATTATTTGGTTTTTAGGAGCATTAGCAACTAAGGCCATATTGCTCCGGGGATATGCGGTGGTCAATCCCTGACCTTTTCGCATCTCCCGTATTTGGTGGTCACGGGCTCGAACCCCGGTCTAATCAAGAAGCGTGTGCTACGCACTGCTGCTCCTGCCCACCTGGCTACGGAGGCGCCTAAATAACTTAAAATGGGATCCTTAATTAAGGGGTTTTTAAGGTTTCCAGTTACGATTATCGCAACAGTTTAAAGAAATGCAAAGTAATAACACTCAGTGATCACCCGATCGGTAATGGATTATACCGCACAGCTCGCAGGATAAAAAGCTGAACAGCTTCCTACCTAGAGCAGTGGTAATTTCATCAGGTCATAAAAAAATTGATGAGGTAGCAGTTATGAGACTTAGCAAAGATATCACAGAGTTTCGAAAGGACCTGATTGTGGAAGCTCGTGCGTCGAGTGCTTCCATATCGGAAACGGTATGTGTTATCGGTTGCTCACGGCCCACTGTGGTCAAGGTGTACAAAGAATGATGTAGAACGGCTCAAACAACCTCTCGCCAACAGAACTGTAAAAGATTACGCAAGATTACGCAAAAGATTACGAAGGGTGCGGCGGATTGTACGGATTCAACGGCAGGTCACTGTGCGACAGCTAACATCGCAATACAATCATGGGAAATACAAGAACAATATCCCAAATGACGACGCGCCCCACACTCACGCGTATGGGGATTCCATAGCAGACGACTAAAGAGATCCTCGCCGCTGATCATCGTCGACGGCAAATGCTGTGGTGTCAACAACACGCTGATTGAAGAATGGAGGATTGGAAATGCGCTAGTCAGGTGAGTACAAATACTCGGTGCCACAAGCCGATGGATGACTTTCTGTGTGGCGCAAGCAACACGAATCCATGGAACCATCGTGCATGGTGGCCACTATCCAGGAATGTGGCGGTAGTTTCTTAATAGGGGGCGTATTTTACTGGCAAGAACTAGGACCACTGGTGAATATGGACCAATGTTTCACTGATGATATCAACCGATAGCTCTTAGGAGCCAAGGTGCATCCTACCACGTTGCTTTTTTCCCCGGACAGAAACGGGATCTTCCAAGATGATAATGCGTCCTGTCATCGAGCTGCGCTCTGCTGCACGAGTGGTTGGAGAGCACCGTGAAGATATCATCTACCTTGATTGTCTCTAAATTCGCCGGATCTCAATCCAACTGAACACCTTAGGATGTTTTGGAACGGAAAGTAAGGCGTATGGACACGCAACAGTCATCTATTCCACATGGTGGAAAGCCATGCAGGCAACATGGCTGTAGATCCCTGCGAACGTCTAGTGGAGTCAATGCCTAGACGAATAGCGGCAGTTATACGCGCGAACAGTGGCCCAACACGGTATTAAGTAGGTGGTGGTCACAATTCAGTGATCACTGAGTGTATTTATCTATATTGTATACGCCTTTTTTCTTTTTTTTTCTTTATATGACACATGCAATATAGCAAAAAAACATCGTCTGAAATCGTCTCCTCATAACGGAGAGTGAGTAGGAGTGAATTCACGTAAGCGCACAGGCAAACATATGAAAAACAAAAATGGATGTCCCTAGACCTACTATTTCTAAAGCGTTAATATAAAAAATAATATCAGAATAAAGACATGTAAAATGAATGGAAAAAAAAAATAAGCATTCAATTCAAATAAACGTGTGGGTGCATTCGCAATGTACAGTCTATAAAACACAGTATACATACATTTGCTAGAGACTGTTACATATTCTTCCTCAAACGGCAATTCTTCAACCTTATAAATGAATGAAACGACAACCATGATCGGAAAATGAATAACCTGCAGATATTCCAATCTAATACGATGTCGTTGCCTTGGTAACGACCTAAGTCGGTCAGAGTAGAAAAGCAAACAAATAGCGAGTATTAAAGGAAATGATGTGTACCGAACTGAACTTCACAGTTTTAAAGCGATGGTGAAATTGCATTCCATAACAGAAAGCAAAAATGCTACAGAGATTAAGACCTGAACTAGTCTCCATCCAAAAATGCTTTCTCAATTAAAATAACTAAAGATGGAGTTTTTGAGTCCTAGGCCTTAAGCTATGATGATGTGATTGTACACGGCAGTTTTTGATTAATCGGCAAAGGCCAGAGGGCAAAAATTAAAAGAGACAAATAACCTTTCAAAGATCGAAACACTTTATTAAAATCTTCTTCCAGAGGTTAAGGAAATACATTAAGAAACACTTTATTAAGATTAATAAGTTTATTGCAAATTTAAGCATAATCAACCCTGGAACAACCCTAAGAAGAACTATAAGAGTTATGCACAGAATCTTTAGAAAAGGAAGCAACAATTCTAAATTATTCATTTGTTTTTTAATGGATTAAGAATAACATGCTGTATGCCTAACCGAAGAAAGCATTACCTTATAGGGTTTTTTTTTTTTTTTTTTTACATCATATAGAAATTAATAAAGTTCTCTAGTGTTGCAGCCCTGCCATCATTAATTTCTTTGATGGCAAGCTTCAATTTCCGCTTTAAATTCTTAAATTATCTAGTAGAACTGATGCAGCAAACAGTCCTTCAAAAATATCCAAATAAAGTAATCATTGTGTTGGCTGTTTAGAATAAGCGCCGAAGCGGCTGTGGCCACAGCCTCAGCACATCTATAGTAATATATTAAACTTATGAAAACAGTGAAATTATTCCAACAGACAAGGGAATTCACAATCTCCCCTAAACTATTTACTGCAGCACTGGAAAAGATAGACGCCTGAAACATCAGGCGACTAAATACCTTTATTTTAATTCCTCCTTAAACATCAGGAGGAATTAAAACGAATGGAACGAAGCTGACACAACTAAGATTTGTTGACGATGTATTATTAACTGCAGAAGACATGGTGGACTTAGAACGAAGACTAAATGCTCTTAACAAAGCTTCTAATAAAATCGGACTAAAAATAAACATGGCTAATGACCAATTAACATATCTTAAGAACTGATAAAAAACAAACAAACACAAAGGCCATCAGCATATATCTAGCTGGAGCATATAATAAGCATGGAAGATGGACAAAGAGAAGAATCTGAAAAAATAATTCACCTTGGCTGGATAGCATATGGGAAAACGGCAAATACATTTAGAGATGAAAAACTTCAACACCTTCATTTGGTCAAAAGCGGACATTTTTCTTGAAATGCAGCACTCAATCTTTGGAGGTGAAGACCAGATGATCTAAAATACCCAAGAATGGCCTAAGTACGATAATACGCCGATTTGTAATTCCCAGTAATGAACCAATCCAAAAACACGTTCGAAGTTCATGAAAATGCAATAAAGCGTAATAGTTACCCGATCTCTAAGATTGAAATGTGTGGAATATATTTTGCAAGATTTCGCACTCTCCAGCAGTTGCAAGCGTTTAAAAAAAAAAATAAAAAAAAAGATGGGGGCCCAGATCAACAACCTCACAATTTACACTTTATTAATATGAGAAGGAAAATATTAAAATTCATTGGCTAAACTTCAGCCAATTTAGCCAATGTTCCAGAAGTAACCCTTCTGGAAAAACCGTTGGCATTTTCCCACATTTACACCTTCCTCATCTCTCTCTCTCTCTCTCTCTCTCTCTCTCTCTCTCTCTCTCTCTCTCTCTCTCTCTCTCTCTCTCTCTCTCAGTGTTCTTGTTTTTCACTTGTAGCAAAGACTAATACTATATATTGTGAATATTAAACACTGCTAATAAGGTTGATTAGTATTAGCTGTATATTTACTTTTTTTTTTTTTTTTTTTTTCATTTTTGAGGAAACTATTGATGCGAATGGAATGAGAGGCTAAGGTGAAGTTCAGAATCAGTATACCCGAGAAATGAAGATAAAGTTTTTGAAATTTTGTTACAGTGCTATATGCGTAATGTACTCATATGACACCACCTTGCTTTTAACTAATTTAGGAGCCACTGTCATTTGTTAAAACTACAACATAGAGTAATGACTAACTAACACGATACCTGTATAAATAAAACAGTGCCAATTACAGGGCATTACTTACAAGAGATTATTACACCCCGAATATTGAAACCGATATGATATGGTTTCTCTAGTCATAGGAAAATGTATAGTTAAATATGCATTTTCGACTTTCGTTTCAGAAAATCCAAACAGAAAAGGATGATGAGCAAAAGCTCTTGCTTTTTGGTAAGAAAGTTCAAACCAACTTAAGTAAAGAACTCTGTTCGCTAAGTGAGGTGAACAGTAGTGGAGTACCGTCTACCTGGAGACGCCTCTTTGTAGAAGAAATTCTCTGGAGTAGAAAGGATAGCCTTCTTCCCCCCCCCCGTCTCCCTCCCTCCCTCTCTCTCTTTTTTTTTTTTTAATAAACAAACGTTATACTTGAAGAACGCCACATAACCGAGGTTCGAAGAAGTAAAGCCATGTGAAAACTGAACAGCATCTCTATCTAATGAGTTATCCGTTCGTAGTTTGAAGCGTTCCGAAAAGATATTAAATTACGGAAGAGCTTAGATGACAAGGTGGGGAGAGAGGGGGGAAGGGGAAGGAGAAGAAAGATTCGTTTTTACCGGCAGTTGTTAGGGTAATTGTTAGTATTCATGTTCACGGCTACCTTTTCAACTGTCTATCGTAAAATGTTACAAAAATACATTTATATGATAGGGGCAGATCACGAAGAATCTATCCCAAATGACCACAAGCAGCACAGCGAACAAGTCAAAAAGAAAAATCTTTCATCACTCAAAAAATAGCAAACATTGAATTATTTTCTCCAAAATAATTAAATGTATTTTATCATAAAGCCATTACAAGAGAGACTAAACTTGAAAACCAACATAAAACTTAGGAGAAAATAATTCTGATCTTTATTTCTTCTCGTAATTTGTCATTACGGTTCAAAATGAGGGAAACTGAACTGTATTTTTCAATGTGTTCCATTTATACAGCGATTGACAACTCACTTTACATACGGAACGTACTTAAAAATATCCGTATATGGCGAGATGTCGTTCCGTTTATTTTTCTCCTCTTTGAAAACGTTTCCGCTTCTTTATGTATGTAAATATTATCCGATTAGATTTTAGGTACCCTAATATTAGAATTACAAATGACATTATGTAATGTATACTTGAGATTTATTTGACTTTTTTATCTAAAATAAATCAATGAATTTTTTTTAACTACTGTAGTAGTACTAGAATTCAAGATGCATAACTTCTGGAATATCATAGGTACAGAGTTAATAATTTACTAATTCAAATCTAAAGGGAGTATGAAGCCCAATAAGTCCTATTATTATTATAATAATCTTAAATTATAGATGAAAAACCTCATACCTTTGAGTAGGACTGTTAATCTCTCAACCGCGAATGATTATAATATGAACTTACCCCCCCCCCGTGTATTGTCATAAATGAATCAAGATAAAATAATTATTAATTAAAATAAGCATGCCTTCAACTCTCATATCACGTCAAGGGAATCGGAAAGAATCACGGAAAGACGGCGGCCACCAATCTCCAAAAACCACCAACACCACAAGCCATCATGAGAATTGAAAAACAATTGTCGCGAAATTCTAAAAACGACGACACAAATAAATTAATTCACACATAAGTTAAACTTTAAAATCGTTATTTAACTTCTTAAAGTTTAACTTATGTGTGAATTAATTTATTTGTGTCGTCGTTTTTATTTTCGCGACAATTGTTTTTCAATTCTCATGATGGCTTGTGGTGTTGGTGGCCGCCGTCTTTCCGTGATTCTTTCCGATTCCCTTGACGTGATATGAGAGTTGAAGGCACACTTATTTTAATTAATAATTATTTTAACTTGATTCATTTATGGCAATACACGGGGGTTAAGTTCATATTGTAATCATTCGCGATTGAGTGTTGAGAGATTAATAGTCCTACTCAAAGGTATGAGGTTTTTCACCTATAATTTAAGAGTTAATAATATACATTTGTTAATATGTTAATAACATACCATATGTTAATAACATACCATATGTTAATAACATACCATATGTTAATAACATAATAATATGTTAATATTATTGTTAATAATATACATTTGTTAATATGTTAATAACATACCATATGTTAATAACATAATAATATGTTAATAAAATACAATAATAATAACTCTGTATGTTAATAACATACAGAGTTGTTAAAACTGGGAGGAAGAGATAACACAAAAACTGGCAAGGCCCTTCATAAAGTGCATTAGAAAAGGTGTGACGCAAGCAGTGGAATAATGCAATCATAGTTTTGCTGCATAAGAAAGGAGATAAATCAGAAATTGGAAATTATAGACCAATTAGCTTCTTATCCCACATCTACAAGTTGTTCACAAGGGTCATTACTAACAGATTAGAAAGAACACTTTATGAGAATCAACCGAAAGAGCAAGCTGGCTTTAGGACTATGGATCACCTTCACGTAATATCACAACTAATGGAGAAAGCAAATGAATATAAAACACCATTATGCCTGGCATTTGACTCCATACAGCATAAGGCAATGTTTCGGGCACTGGAAAGACAAGGCATTGATATCCCATATATTATGATTTTGAAGAAAATATATGAGAGTGCTACCTCTTTTATTAGACTAGACAAAGACAGTAGGAAATTTAAAATCGAGAAAGGAGTTAGACAAGGAGACACAATATCTCCGAAGCTGTTTACTGCTGGCCTTGAGGAAGCTTTTAGAAGATTAGACTGGTCGCAGAAGGGAGTCAATGAGAACGGAGAGTACCTAAACCACTTACGATTTGCAGATGACATTGTGGTCATAAGCCACGATCATAAAGAATTAGAGGAAAATCTTAATCAGTTATACACAGTTAGTAAGGATTTTGAACTAAAGATGAATATGGCTAAAACAAAAGTAATGATGAACAAATATGCCACAGAAAGGGAAATAATGATTGAAGGAGCAGCAATTGAAAAGGTGGAGTCATATACTTATCTGGGACAAGTTATTAGCTCTAATAATGATAAATGGCTGGAAGTCAAGAGAAGAATAAATTTTGGATGGATAGCATTCAGGAAATATAGTCACATACTGAAGGGAAATATCCCAGTTTGTCTGAAACGTAAAATAATGAACCAATGTATACTCCCCACCATGACTTATGGAAGTGAAACTTGGGCGCTCACCAAAAGAATGGAAGAGAAGCTGAGAACTACACAGCGAACAATGGAACAAATTATATTGGGAATCAGACTGTTAGATAAGAAGAGAAACACATGAATTAGGCAACAAACTGAAGTAAAGGACATTCTTATCAAAACTAAAGAACTAAAATGGTCTTGGGCAGGACACATAGCTCGAAGACATGATGACAGATGGACTAAGAAAATAACAGAATGGTACCAAAGGGGAGCTAGAAAAAAACCTGGAAGACAACGGCGGAGATGGATAGATGAAATTCATGAGTTTGTGGGTAGTAAATGGATGGCCAGTGCTCAAAACAGAAGGAACTGGAAAGTTGCTGGAGAGGCCTTCATACTGCAGTGGATTGAAAATGGCTGATGAGGAATATACATTTATTATTATTTTATAAAAAATTAAATGTTTTCAGAAAGCCACATTAGTATTAGGGGGCGCAAGGAAGCGTACTTTTTTCTTAATCTGCAAAAAAAAAAAAAAAAAAAATATATATATATATATCTCCCACTCTCTTTTCCATTAGCATACATGACAATCTCATTCGGCCTTTCCGAAAAGTAAGGTAACACATCTTTTCACTTGATGATATTTAATAATACGAAGTTGAAATTACACACCAAGAAATAAGTGAAGATGCAGTACTTCTCCACAAAGTCTCCAGTTTTATTGATACACTTGTCCCAACGATGGATCAGTTTATCAATACCAGTACTGAGGAAGTCCGTGCCCAGACGCAGTAACCAACAGCGCACCGCCTGATGAACTTCCTCATCCGTGGTGAAATGCTTTCCTGAAAGTTGTTTTTTCAGAGGGCCGAACAAATGGAAGTCTGAAGGCGCTAAGTCTGGCCTGTAGGGGGGAATTGACAGGGTTTCCTGAGGCCGCTGTAGAGGCTACAGCGGCCTCTAGTTGAAGTTGTGGGGTGCATAAGTACACGTGCCTTGAGTGATCAGGATGTTCAAATACGGTGCTGTTTCTTGTATTCTTTCTACCTCACCTACTCCTCTGACCTGGATTCCGGAATATAAACAGAAAACTATATTCATTTTTTAATTATTATTTATTTACTATTATTATTATTTTATTTATTTATTTTATTTATTTATTATTATTTTTTTTTTTTTTTGTCTCAGAAAATAATATTGTCCCATTGATTTACTAGGCCAATTAACTTGTACTTTGACCGTTTTCATGTGAGTTGCACATTTTTATTTTTAGTCAGAAAAAAAAAAAAAAGAAGTCGGTACCACACTTGACATTCCAAAGCGAAACATACCAAGTGTATTTTTGTAGCAAAGAACTTTATGAATTTCTCATATTCAGTATAAAATGTACGCTTCCTATACTGACTACGAAATTATACGAAGGGAGTTCAGTAATAACAAACCACTGCAAGCTGACATTTGGCAACTATTGTCAGCATTTGAAATATGGGAACAAACAACGAAGCTAAATGTGCTAAACTACTATATAGTACACAGCACTTGAGTTTGTGGAACATGATGACAGTTGATGCGGTGAAACATAACACAAAGAGAGGAAACAGCGGCAGATGCTCGGCAAAACTCAGCACGTAACCACTCAGCATGAAGACCAATAAACGAACAGCATCGCGATGAACAGCTGGAGATCCGCGCTTCCTTTCCGTCGTGCAAACTGCACTGTAGCGAGAAAATATTGGAACTGGGAAACGTGATTGGCTACCATTATTAACTTTAAACCAGTCTACACTATAAAATAACTACTCAGTCATTCATTAAATAACACGCAATTGTTTACATAATAATCCGTGAATCTAATATTGCCTATTATGTTTTTATTATCTCTATACATTAAAAAAGTTTTCCTCATAATGATATTTATTCGAGCCAATGGGAGAAGCGAGCGGGGCAATTACGTCACTACAAATGCAATTAATTACTGTATTGACAACTGCCTTCATAATGAAGGTTGTGAAGCATGTGCACAACCCCTCGTGCACATGCTTCACTATCTAATTGGCATCAAACGTTCCACTGTAACGTTTTTTTGTACATTAATGAATATTGCATATTTGTAAATATTTTAAATATTTGTATAGTTTGTAAATATTTTAGTCCTGCTCTTTCGGATGCAACAATACCTCATGTATTATGGAACCCGAAGCAAAAGGCCTATTCTTAAGTGACCTATGTAAATGCAGGTAAATAAGGTATATGGTATAAATAATAAGGTTAATAATTACATAGTGATATTTATTTGACCTTGAGAATGCCGCGCACTACAATGCACAGGTAAATAATTACATAAATCATTTTCTGGTTAGGTATCGATCATAATGATATAGTGTTTTTTGCCAGGCGGCACCGGGGTTTCCCCCAACTCCGCGTTTTTACTCTGTATAGAATACAATATGCTGCATAAGGCCAGAGTGTCTGTGTTAGTGTGGGTTTTGTTGTTCCTCTGGCCACTTATTCAGCCTGGGGGCTTATGGAGAGCCACTAACACCCCCAGTTTCCGTAACCTCCCCGGGGAAGCGGGCCAGCACACATTAAGAGAGAAGAAAGATCTGGCTGGGCGAACCCTGGGGTAGCCCAGATATACAAGGAGAGGCCCAAAAAAAAAAATTTTTTTTTGCTGAACTCCAGTATTGGGTACACCGATGAAATCAAGGAAAGACGGCGGTGATTGACAGGTGAAGGCACCTCCCACTCAGTGCTGTGATTGTACTCACTCAGTGGGCGTGGTCGTAGGACGGAGTGTGATTATACGGTCGAGTTCTGTGATTGGATGATTATTGTGGAGGCGTTTTCTTTCTGATTATTTTGTGTCGTCGAGGAGGGGGTGCCTAGCTTAGGCAGGGTGTCTAACCCCATCCAGCTTTTTTTGAATCGGAAAATGAGTTCACAATTTAAAAACAGCAGAAAAAGGGGGGGGGTGGAGGAAGAATACCCTAGGCTTATCAACCTAGGCCAGTTGGTGGCGAATGGGCAGAGTAACAAGCTGTTTTGCTGGAGTTTAATTCATCTGGAGTTTTACCAATTTTTTTATTGGACAGGAAATAATGGGGTGATAGGAAGAGGGTGGGATAAAAGGAATAGAGCCCAGTGGGGGCAGTAGTTGATGCACTCGCCTGATTTGAAAGGGGAAACAGTAAGGGTGTCCCTAGTACAGGACGCCCATTCTGGTCCAGAGGGTGGAAGTTGAAAGTGGGTGGTGGGATGAGCTACCAGGAAAAGGGGGGGGACACCAAGGGGAAGGGTATTTATCGTAAGGTTCTTTTATTCCTTAATAAAAGAACATAGGGAAAGAGATCCCTATGGTGGAGCGTTGCAGCTCTGTCCCACACTGACCCGGGGTTACCCAAATGGCCAGTGTCAGCATCCCACACCATGCCAGCTAGGAAAAGCTACAGCTTGGATAACCATGAGGTCCCTGAAGGCCTGCATAGCCCTCAGTCTGTGCGGTGAGAGGCTAAAATGGAACATGCAATTAATAATAACTTTCATTCACTCAATACTCACACAATTTTGCTTTTTATAGTTTTTCCTTACAAAATTCACACAATTTTGCTTTTTATAGTTTTTTTTTTTTTTTTTCTTTTTATAGTGTAGACTGGTTTAAAGTTTTTATAGTTTTTTCTTCCTATGCTCTTTTATATATTAGATTAGATATCGATCAGTGCGTTTCGACAGGCGTGTGTTTTACATAGAAAATATTTGACTTACTCCGTTATACCTCTACATATTACGTATAAAAGCGTGCACGGGGATTGGCGAGCAAAGCGAGCAGGGGGCGGAGCCCTTAGTTATTATTATTATTTCACAGTATACACAATTATTATAAGCATGTATTTCCACAAAATGCTTCGTAATATTGAACTTTGATTCAATCCGTTGCGTTATTTTTCTGCATAACAGACTTTTCCAGTTATATTCAATCAATATGTTCAATTATTCGAGAAAAAGGATTTATTTTTTTAAGTAAGCATAAAAATAATCTTACTTTTACAAATCCCCATTTTCATTAATTAATAATGCACTTTTAGTGGCCGTTCCTGTGTACAAGAAATTTTTAAAAATCAGCGACACTGTAACTGGAAATCAGTTCGAAGCTGTTAAGTATAAAAGATTTATCAGAAATTGCAGCCTCACTGAGAGGAATAAAATTGTATCAGATTCAAAAAATGAAACCGAGCAAGTTACAATGTCAGATGCGTCACACAACGTGAGTTGACAACTAATCACGATAATTAAATGAAAAAAAAAAAAAAAAAAAAATCTCCAATAGCTTCAATTAAACCACCATTCAGCAAAAAAATAACCATAAATTACCTTCAAACTTTTGAAGAATTCAAAGTTAATGAGGAGAAAAGAAAAACCTAGTATCATAACGAAATCCCGTTTAATTATCATGTTTAATTGGGTACTCGATAAATGTTACTCCTTGTTGCAATTTCTCCCCCTTCCACTATAAATTGGCCTACTGACGCAGTATAATGGGCACCAGCATTTATATCCTGTCGGAAAAGTACAGGTACGATTCCCGTTGCAACATCTTCGGTTTATTCACATTAGTAACAAGTAGGAGAATCTAAATGACTTTAAAGTAGACACCACGTTAGTTGGAATATTTTTCTCAAGACAACTTCAGTTTTTCGTACTGGAGAAATTCATCATACAGTATTTACAGACACTATACTGTATACTGGCGCCCTATGGCCTTAATTATCTAATACGGTCATTATTTCGGTTGCTTATCCAAAATACTGACCAGATAAAAATAAAGGTCATATTTTTGTTCGACTTCACCGCTCCCACCCAACAACCTTTGTCCCAGAAGAAAGAGAATGACGCTGAAGAAGGAAGTGATATTCGATAATACACTATCGAATGTCAATTCTTTCTTCAAACCTTGTTGTCCCAAACCTTCAAGAAGGGGGAGGATGCAGTACCGTGCATACAACAAAATTCTTTCGGAATGGGCTACTCCATATTGGCAAATCTGTCATAGGGTATCACGGGAACAGTAGAAACAGGGCTTCGCGATCATTCACGGTTCATGGAGACGTGCTTTTCCTCTTTTCAGTCGAACCAAGTGCATTGTATTCATGACCAAGTGCACTTTTTTGAAGCTTATGTTGCTTCAACTGAAGAGCCCTTTTGGTGATACAGTGGACAGTTTCGTTTGCGAGGGTTTCGGACCCATCTCCGTTTGATTTTTGGGTTATATCGAAGCACTGTTTTACTGTTCGCTATCAACCTCATTTTGAATGATCTAAAGATGTACCAATTGACTGAAATCATCGATCTGTTTTGCACATGGATACTCTTAATGAACGAATCTTTTTATTATCTTCAATGACGCATTTCAGACTTGTTTGTTTGTTTGTTTGTTTGTTATTTGGTTTTTAGGAGCATTAGCAACTAAGGCCATATTGCTCCGTTTAGTCTTGTGAAATACAATAATTCTTAAATAAATAAAAAGCCGCTCCAACGTAAATTTAAGACTTTCAGTGGCCTAATTGATAACTTTAAAGTACAAATGCAAAATTTAGCAGAACATTTTTCGATTTGTTGGACTACTATTTTCTACACGAACACAAGAAAATAATATTCTTTATCTGGTTATCAGAAGAGATTCACCATGTATTAGAAACTTCAAATTTAGAAACATTTAAGTAGCAGTAATCACAGTATACTGATGTGAGATTTATTAAAAGAAATAGCTACTGTCAAGGAAAAAGAGAAGGAATTTTGTTTTCGAGAAGGAAATTATAATGACCCCAGACAATTTTTTCAAACTCTTTTCAGTTAAAAAGTGTTAATGTCAAATGGGAAGTATTCATAGAGATTAGTCACAGAAACCACTAAAAGTTTTATACCAACCAACAGACATTTCAAAGTTTAGGCAAAAATGGATGACAGATTAACTGATGAACTTGGTTACAAGAAATGAATATGCAGAGTCCTACAGTCAGTATATATAGTCCTATAATCTGTAATCAAGTTATTCAGAGAATTAGGCAAATTAAGGAAGAAGTCTTTGCCTAAGAAAATATAACAAGAAATCCTTTGCGTATGTCAATACCAGAAGGAAAGGGTTGAATCACGTTGGCTCACTAGGTAAAAACAGTATAAGGGTTAATGATCCTGTACAGAATGCTGATAAACTGAATAGTCTGCATTTAAGTTGATATGTGAAGAGGTTTCTAGAAAGAGGATTAGTATAACTGTGTCTAATATGGATAAATATTAGACAGACTTCCAAGAATGAGAGTTCATTGATTTTATAATGTTTGTTGTTTGTTATTTAGTTTTTAGGAGCATTAGCAACTAAGGCCATATTGCTCTGGGGATATGCGGTGGTCATTTCCTGACCTTTCCCCATCCTCCGTATTTGGTGGTCACGGGCTCGAACCCCGGTCTAATCAAGAAGCGTGTGCAGCGCACTACTGCTCTTGCCCACCTGGTTACGGAGGCGCCGATTTTATAATAAAGGAAAGGAAGGTGAACGAGGAACTGTTGCAACTGAAAGTGAACAAATCACCTGGTACTGATGGAATCTATTCAATTATATTAAAGGAAGCTGAAAGGAGATAGTTAAAACTGTTGGCCATAATAATGAGAGCATCCTTATACAAAGGGTACTAGGAAAGTTTTGCAATACAGCTTTGTTTATTTATTTTTTTCAAAGTAATTTCCTCTACATTCAATACACCTCTCCATCCTCCGAAACCAATCTTTAAACCAGTTCTGCCAAGTTTCACTAGGGAGTAAAGCACACTCGTTGTCCCAAGCCCGTAGAAGGTCCTCATCACTGGAAAACCGTCTCCCTTTTAGCTTCATTTTCACATGCGGGAACAGTGCAAAGTCGCAGGGAGCAAGGTCTGGTCTGTAGGGAGGGTGCTCGAGAAGTTTCAGTCCTGTCGTGGTCAAATATTCGGTGCAGGCTTTGGTGCCGTAAGCTGGAGCATTATCGTGATGGAGGTACCAGGTGTCCATTCTTGACTTTGGCCGCAGGTTCTTCATAGATCCAATGACTTTAGGCAGGCATTGTTCAGTATACCACTTAGCTGTGACTGTCTTCTGCGTGTCCAAAACGACACGTTCCACAATTCCACTCGATTTGAAAAATACAGCTATCATTTTCTTCTTTACAGATCGGGATTTTCTGACAATTGCGGGTGTGTCGTCATCATCATCATCAAAGACCCAAACTTTGTTTTGAGCCTTGGTCGGCAGATCGTAATAGTACAGCCAAGTCTCGTCACCTGTCACGATGTTGTTCACATACCGAGATTGTCCCTTATCAAACTTTTTTAACATCTCCCGGCACCAAGTCACAC
This sequence comes from Mastigoproctus giganteus, assembly GCF_048544385.1. Lineage (NCBI taxonomy): Eukaryota > Metazoa > Arthropoda > Arachnida > Uropygi > Thelyphonidae > Mastigoproctus > Mastigoproctus giganteus. Next base: position 38,161,197 of record NC_143584.1, on the reverse strand, counting down.
GTCGTGTCATCTGCTCTTCAGTCAGTTGATGCGGCACCCAGAGAGAACAAAGTTTCTTCACGTGCAAATGATCTTGCAGAATCGAACGAATTGCTGGTGCATTTAGGCCCAAAGTATCCTCTATCTGTTGGTAGGTCACTCGCCTGTTTTCATCAAGCATTTTCCTCACAGCAGTAACGTTTTCCTTCGTAACTGACGTTCGTGGCCTTCCCGGCCTCTCAGAATCCTCCAGAGTGAAATTTCCCCTTTGGAATTCTCTATACCACCTGAATATCGTTGTACGACGTGGACAATCATCATCCAGTGCAAGAGTCATTTCTTCTAAGCACTGGTCTATGGTTAAACCACGCACGACATTATACCGCAAAACTGTCCTTATCTCATTTCGTGACCACGATGCCATCGCAAGCACTTTACACTCTCACTACTAATGAATAACTGAGCCCATCGACTTGGCGCGGCGGCTACTATGCACGTATGAACATGTCTCAACAAGCAGCTTCCTGTGATTCATTGTTGCGTCATATTGCAAAACTTTCCTAGTACCCTTTGTATTTAGGAGACGTTTCTATAGATTGGTGATGGGCAAATTTATCTCCTATTAACAAGGACAGTTCGAATGCTATAATGGATAACTATGGAATCAATAATCAAGAAACAATGCAAGATCACGTGAGAAGTGGAGCTATTCTTGTTGTTATATGTTTTTGATGCATCAGCAACTTAGGTCATATTGGGGCTTATATAATATGTCTATAAATTGCGTGTGTTCTGTGGTCGATTTGCTGGACGAAAAACACAGGTTTCCGGAAGAGAAAAACCATGCTACCCTCGCCCGACTAACTTAGCCAAGAAAATTAAGCGGAAAAAAAAAAAAAAAACAAGTAGAAAATAAAACACACATTATATGCTAACTTGAGCAAGCATCCAGTTAATCTCTGAATTTATTCAAACTGTCATCCTCAATTACCTGCATGGGCAACTCGTTCCGGCTATCGACTCACTGGCTAAAAGAAAACTTCCTACAATCTGATCTAAACCTCAAGCCCGTATTTCGAATTTATGACTCCTAGTTCTGGAATTCTTCAGAACAGTGGGAATTTCGTCTTCATTCATTTTACTAATCCCTCTCAGAGCCTTACAAATCTCAATCAGGTCATCTTCTGGTTGCCAAGCTCTGTAGCCCACATAATCGGTCCTGTTATGGTCATCCTTCTGCCGATCTCACCATTCGAGTTGCCCGCCTTTGTACCCTTTCAAGATGCTGAATGTATTTTTTCTGATGAGGTCTGCATACTTGAACACAATATTCCAAATATGGTCTTACAATTGCCTGATACAGTGGGATTATGACCTCCCCCTATCTCTACAGGATAGCATTCCATAAATCATCGATAGGACATCATGGGCCTTCCTGGCTTCCTGTTTACGCTGCTCAAAAAACTTCATATCTGCCCGTATTGTAACTCCCAGCTCCCTTTCCCCCTTCACTGTTTTTAATTCAACACAAGTATATAATTTATTTGTGGATTCCTATAACACAAGTGTAAGTAAGACCTAGCATTTAGCAGAACTAAAACATAGCTGCCACTTCTCTGAAGTCTGTTCACATAATCCTGAAGAAGCGCTGCTTAGTACTGAACTTTAACGACTCTGCCAACCTTTACATCATCTGCAAATTTTGATAACACGCCACATTTGCCTCAAGTGAAAAGCTGAAAGGTGCGCCAAAAGAAAGATTAAATAATTGCCAACGTTGCCACCATTAACAGTAAGTCGCAATTTTTCATTCTTGCCTCAGGTACTAAAAATGGCTAGGCACGGCCCTGCATCACGCCTTCCATACCTTCGTCGATGTCATTTATGAAAATGAGAAACAACAATGGTCCAAGAAGCGATCCTTGAGGGACCTCACGCCTGACATTACACCAATTTGAATATCCATAAATCACAACCTTCTGCCTGCACTCACTTAGCAATCCATCTTAGAATCATACCAGTAATCCCAACCTGTTCAAGCTTATATAATAACCTCTCATGAAGGACCGAGTCAAATGTTCTGCTAAAATCCAAATAAACTATGTCGAAATTATTCCCTAAATCAAGATGATCAGTAACTGCGTCAAAATAGCCTACTAAGTTAGTTAAGCATTATTCACCCTTAACAAAGCCATGTCGTGCCATATCTGTCTAAATATCCCTAGACTGCACTCTTAATCACTGCCCCTAAGATTTTTCCTACCACTGAAGTCAGACTAACTGGACTGAAGTTATCAACTTCACTCCTAGACTCTCTCAAAACTTGCCTTACTTGCCTTTATGCTCAAAGTTTTTTCTAATAAACAAACATCTGTAATTACGAAATCACTAATTTCATATGGCTCAAGCTCACTCGCACAGCCTCTTCTCAGCATGGACGATCTTTTGTCAGTAAAGACCAATGCAAAGTACATATTCAGTGATCCGCATCATCAGCTGGGTTATCTAAGACTTATCACACCCAGTGCACAAGGGTCTGATCTGATTAGATTTCTTCTTCGTTGTAGTCACATACATAAAAAATTCCTCCTGTCCATTCTTTGCTCTCTTGGCCAATGCTTTTTCCTACACAGTCTTGGCTTCTCCAACCTCATTTGTGGTACTATTACAAACTGAACTGTAGATGAAGTAGGCTTCAGTACTTTTCATCGGTATGTAATTGTCCCGTACTATCTTCTTCTGCTCTATTTGACCAGCCAGCTCCGTAGTCATCCATTTCGGCATCCTCCTCCTGCAATATTTTCTTATACTTAGTATAATTATTTGCGGCGCTAACAATGCGAGGGCCAGCATCTCAATAACCGCAGGCATTCTTGGCTGTTCGAGAGTCACCATAGTGAAGGGGTGGTGGGAATGCTCTAAAGAGAGCCACACAACCACGCAATGTGCCGCAACAGAAACACCACCACTTGTTGCAGTCGAAGTGAACGGCATTTGTCGTCTTCAAATATCAGATCAACACATATCGGCACCAGAGAAATTTTTATTTCTGTTCATATTCTTAGCTTAATCATTCTGCCTAGTTCCATACATAAAGAATAAGCCAAATCATTCATGAGCCGGATCTTTCGAAAACTGCAAATAGTATACTTTATGTCCCATGAAATTTTGCGTTTATGATAGATATTAAGAGGATTCTGTTTCGTTTACTCTTTAGCAGTACTAGTGCAGTTTTATATTTTATTTTTGTTTAACATATTTTATTATAATTAGAATGTAGTATTTTTATTTCGTGCTGTGTTGTTATTCAGGAATAAGGTGTACTTGTTCGAACTTGCCGCTAATTACAGGCCAAAACACTATGATCACATACTAATATTTGGCTGCCTTTAACAGCTTGCACCCGGTGCGGCATCGACTCCATGAGACCGCAAAGGATGTCCTCAGGTATCCTAGACTAGCTGGACGTCCCAGAGTTCGGCAAAGGAGCGGAGAAATGTCGAATACTGCGTTCCACCGCATCCAACGAATGTTCATGGGATTGGTGTCGGGAGAATTTGGCACTCAGGAGAGTACCTAATGCTTGGACATGATCCTTGAACCATTCTTGTACAACATGTGCCTTGTGACAAGGGGCGTTGTCTTGTTGGACGAGTCCAGTGCAACCTGAATACATGGTTACCATGCAGGACCTGGTCCGAAACAATGCCGAGTTAGGATCTGGAAGTGTGAGGACCCAGTCATGTCCATGAAACCCTCCCCCAAACCATGATACCACCGCCACCAACCTGTTTTCAGTGCAGTCAGTTCAGTTGCAGCTGTTCACCTGCTCGCCATCGAATACGTAGCCGTCCATCGGCATTATGGAGCTGGAACACTGATTCATCAGACCAGGCGACTTATTTCCAGTCGTCCAATGTCCACGAATGGTGCACCTGTGCTCACAGCAGGCGAAGGTGTCCATGACAGTCGGTCAACATGGGCACACGTACAGATCGCCTACTCCGGAGGCCTAACCGCAAGAGCGTCTGCTAGATGGTGCGGCAAAGTACAAAGTATGTTGAGGGTCAAACGGCACCAGGAATTTCTCCCATCTCCGCGAGTGTTCGCTGTATCGAGGGACAGTACTCTGTCAAGGCCAGAGATTTAAAAGTGTGTGGATCATGTGTTGTGTAGTATGTTGTGCCCCTTGTTCTTCTGGCCTATTGGCCGTCGAGCCCCTGATGGGACCCGGCGTTGTCCGTACTATGCCAACGAGGAGGCTGGCCAGGTGTACCTTGAAATTTATTATACTCTGGCAGGTCCCGCCGCCTAATTTCCTGGGATTTCAGCGGATGGTGTGGCAGGGAACGTTTTTTCTGTGCGCCCTAGTTGTAGTCTGCCGGTAATTGAGGGATCGAGAGCCGTTGTCCTGGACAGCACGTGCCAACCGCCGTTCACTTCGCCTCTCCACCCCAGTACGCTGGGCGGATGTGCGTCCCTTTTCGGATTATTCCCGCCACATCTTCAGTACGGCAGTCTTCAAACAGTCAATAATGCCTGTTGTTGTTGGGATGCTGGCGGACGCCTTCTTGGGCCGCAAATCATTCCCCGTTCAAACTCCGTCAGGTTCTTCCCTTTCTCCATTCTCGGGCTTTGAACTAACAGACACCACCGTGCCGGCACTTACATGCGTACCGGTCAATGACGTCACTCCTAGGTGCCGTGGAAACTTGTGGAAACAGGTGTGGTCGTAATGTTTTGGCTCATCGGTGTACAATGTCGATAAAAACTCAAGATAAGTAAAAAGACCTAAGCATAATTTTAAGTCTAACATGAAATTTTATGATTAGTGCAAAGAATCTGTAAAACAGCCCATGGGGTTATAAAGGAATACTGCTAGCGGGGACAAGAAGCGATTATCCCATTTTATAAGGCAATGGTTAGGCCACATTTGGGATACGCATACAGATTTAGAATCCTTGTGTTATGGATGACGTAGATCTGTTGAGGTTTCTGTAAATTGCCATCTCTGGAAACCATGTATCTGCGTGGTGACTAAACTGCAGTGTACAAGGCTTTAAAAGTAAGTAAACTAAACGCTGATGGCACGCACAAGGATGCATAAATTTAAATTGAAAACGGTTGGATTTAATTATTCTTTATACACCAGGATAAATATTTTAATGAATATCATGTTACAAAACTTTATCATGCGAAAGAAGGTTGGTTGAATAACAGATGAAAGGAAATTTGCATTCAGCTGAAGAGTAATTTATTATATCTCTAAGGAGGAGGGGGAAATGTTCGCAAAATCCCGACTTCTACCATTACCGATTCTACCAAAATCAGAAATGATTTTGTCGCACGTTATAAATTAATTTCTGAACCAATTAAAACACAAAGAATGTCCATTGCTTCATTTGGTATTACACTCATATTATGGCTCCCCATGCCTCGTCAAGGAGATTACCGATCCCCACCCACAGTTCCCTTTAATTAAATGGATGCACCGTTTTCAAACTTTTGAATAATTTGAAGTTTTTGTTTAATTGAAAGCACAACTCTTGCATTTGCCCATCACTTTCGCGATTTCTAAACAAAAAAAAAAAAAAATAATAATAATAATAATAAAATAAAAAAATAAATAGTTACTATAAAAAAAAATTCCGACATCCCTGACATAAATAACGAAACAAAATTTGTTCTTTTTTGCGGTGCGACGGACACAGTAAAACAAACTAAACGTTTGGTCTCTTTTTTTCTTTTCTTTTTTTTTTTGCAAGATAAATAGGTACACTAATCTAATCTCGCTATGACGACTTATAACGCCGCTTCTTGTCGCTTATTTACGACTTGCAAAACATCTGTTTATACCTATTCTAGTTATTACTATTACTTAAATTTTATGATTTCTGGCTGGGTTTTTTTTTTTTTTTTTTTGGAGTCTTGAAGTGTCCCGGTTAATTCAATCCCGGTAAATCGAGAGTCTGCTTTATAAGAATACGAACAGCCCTGTCCGTAGTGCGAATGATGATTGTAATACGTAGGATGCTAAGTAAGGATAGCCTAAATGTTCAGAAATAATTATAGTTTTTTTGTTTTTTTAATAGTTATTACAGATTGGTGCTACATTCAAATTGTTAGTCTTAATGGTAAGGATGATCCAAGAAAAGCTGTTTTTATTTTATTTTATTATTTTTTAATAGCTTTTAGACAGTAACTGACATTAACTTTATCTGATTGGAACTTTTTGTTTTTTTTATTTTAGAAAAGCCGATCTATTCGTGGACCATATTGTCTCGCAAATATTTTTGTCGCAATATGTTGCCGTTCATAACCTGTTTTTAAACTGCATTTTATAAGAGCTCTGCCCACTAAAAGGAGACTAAAAATTCTACCACGTGGAAAGAATTATATTATGCGTTCGACATCATCATTGCATCCAATTATTTTAAATTTATACACTGTACATATATAGCCAGATCAGCCTTGTGGGTAGGAATTTTTGTTTTTTTTTTTTTTTGAGTTTTGTTTGCTTAAAAATTTTATTCCATCACTTGTCTTATCTTTCCTTAAACTCTTTTTGTAGTCGTTTTCCGAGAATTCTTTTCATACTATAAAAACTATTTCTGAGATTACTTTGTATCAAATTCGGAAGGTATAATCCTCAAAGAAAACTTCCTCTTCTGTCCTCTGGTTGTATATTGGAAAGGATTCTTAACCACATCGGAAGTGCGTTCAAGCAGAAATCTCTTGGTAAAACGCCAGTTCTCCGAACTTTCTCATATATGCCTGCAGCGTAACTTCGGTCGTACACTGAAGCTTCATTAAATGCACTGAGCTGCATCTAAGGAAAGTGGATACCTTGAGTTGTGTGTATACATACATTCATACGTATCGGGGTATTATTACACTCTAAAAGATGGAAATATTTCCCTTATAAAGAGAAACATTTCTGTCCTTTGGAGTGTTTCCATGGTATTTGTTTTATTTTTAGAAGTGCTATGCAAAATTACTTTTTTGCTACAAGAAGCAGTGTCTAGTTGGAGCTGTTTCCATCCCGCCATAAAGATAAATCATTGTTTACTTGATGCGTATCTGAGCATTTCACTGGCATTGGATAAACTTTCGGATCCGTTTCATCCTCTTTCAAGTATTTATTCTATCTCTTATTCGTATCATTTTAGTCTTTTGTACTTCGACGAGGACTTATTCTTCCCATTATTTACCTCCTTGGTCAGTGCTGTTTAAACGTGCTGCAAATTCTCTTGACTTTCAGAATTCTATTCGTTCTTTCATTTGTTTAGGAGATTATTTAGAGTTTATCTTACGATGAGAAACACCTCTGTTAACTAAAAAGTAACTACGGGAACTTGGACCGTTGGTTTGGCATGGTTGTTAAATGTCTAAAGAATCATTATAATGTTGGTGACCAAACCATACGCGACATTGTAAAAAATAAAGGTAAGCTATTAGATTTAAAATCGACATGGTAAAAAACAAATGCGTGTCCAATACGCACTACTCATGTATTGGACACGCCAGTAGTGCGTGGTAAGTTTTTTTTTTATCTATCGCCATACTTTTTACGTAGGTTGCTGAACATTTTTCGATACAGTATGTCCCCGACTTATGTAGCTTCGGACTTACGTTACGTTATTTATATTATTTTTTTTATACAGTATATGACTGAAGATTTCAGTGAAGGGGAACTCATTTCACCATAATAACATAAAAACTCCACACAATTCCAGCTATCGGTATTATCCCAAATGCAATAAGATCGAGTTTACTACCTGTTTATAATTGCTTGCACTAACAGAAAAGCCCAATAAACCAGAAACTGCAAATTTTCTTTATTGTTTTATGGTAGTGATTTCCAGAAATGTGCTTTATTAAAACGCAAGCTCGCGTTGGGGGATTACAGTTAGCTTTTGCCTTAACCCTGTGAAGTTCTTTTCAGAAAATTTAATTTGGACTAAGAGAATAAGTGACAGCGGTACTAGTCAATCTATCAAGAAAAGGAAAGCGATCGAGTTGGATCAGAAAATTAAAATAATAAGGATGTATGAAAATGGCCAAACATCAATAAATATCGCGCGGAATTCAGATTTGTCAGTGGCAACGGTGAACACGATAATAAAGGAGGACAGAATACGAGAAGCGGTAAAGCGATCGGCACCAATGAAGTCAACTATAATAACCAGCTACGAAATATATACCACATTTTACAGTACAATAACATGCGTTTTTTCTTCCTTTTATGTTTTCTTTTCTTATGTGCCACTCCAGCTACTTCACCACTGTCCCCAGATAAAGTTAATTGAACTGATTAAAAATATATAACTATTTTTCATCATTCTTCTGAGGATATTATGTGGTTTTTATAATTTTGGCATATCAGGGATATAGTAGCAATATTTTATTAGTCATTCCCGGGTTACGTAAAATTCGACTTACGTAAGAAGTCCTCGAAGGTATCTCTTACGTATGTCGGGGACTTACTGTATTTTTGAATTAACCGAGATTATTATTTTTTTATATTTTTTTTTTTTTTTTTCACCATCTATCCCAGAAAATCGAGAGTCTACTGTATTTTAATAAAAATATCTGTTAAAAGATAAATTTCACTGTGATTTCATCATTACAAAGCTTTCCACATAATTTCTGCACAAATTCCCTTATTAAAACAACTTTAAATGTATAGTAGAGAACAACAGATTAAAGCAGTTAATAGCAGCTACATATAGTGATTCTAAATTAGGACCCAATTTAAAAAAACTATAACTCCAAAATGAACAAAGATATGGATGAGAAACAAAACATGTTATGTTATTTGAGGCATAAAAATTTTAAATGTTTTCTGCTAATGGCCCTGAAAGTAAAGATGGCGAACTTCAACGGCAGTGAGCGAGCGTTATGGGTCTTCTGATTTGGAGAAAGTCAGTCCAATCACTGTACAGCCATGAGAATATGGAAAACAACTACCGAGAGTAAGACATCCTCGTATGCACGTTTTTAAAAATTCAATGCATGGTACATCGTCAACCAGGACAAGACGGCCCATCTGTTTTTGATGCAACTGTGACACTTGTGCGAGAAACGTATGAGAGTAGTCCAAGAAAGTCCATTAAGCGTGCAAGCATGGAGCTGCAAGTCCCTCCTCAAATTACAGTTTGGCGTATCTTACGTAGAAAGTTAACAATGCAATCGTACAAACTCCGGTTACTGCAGCCACTGACCAATGAAGACAAAACTAAATGTTATGACTTCTGCAGTGCGAGAAGACCTGGATAGCAATTTTGCCTCAAGGATTGTGTTTAGTGACGATGCAACACTTCGCTAGTGGAAAGGACAACAAGTACAATGTTCAGATCTGGGGAACACAAAATCCAGCCGATATTGTTGAGCGAACGTGGCAGTGAAAAAGTAAGCCTCTTGCAATTAATGAAAGAAAAATTTACGGGCAATCTCTCCTTCTTGAGAAGTCTGTAGCAGCAGTGTGGTACTTAGATATGCTCCAGCTGTTTCTTGTGCCCCAATTGGAGCGAGATGTCGATCTGTATGGGCGAAGTCTCATCTTCAAACAATATGGATCGCCACCCATCATTATTTAGAGGTGAGGACTTTATTCAACATGACGTTTTCCCCAACGCTTGGATCGGTCGTGCAGGTCCAATGTTATCATGGCTCCAAGATCCGTCAAACTTAACTTCATCGGAATTCTTCGTGCTATTACATCAAGGCTACAAAGTACCCAACCTCTCTACCACAGAGGAACTCAAAGACAAGAATTGTTGCAGCTGTTGCTAATGCCAACATGCTCATTCGTGTACAATATATCTGTCGCGTCCGTATTGAGCATTTGTAAATGGTCAAAAAAAGTAAGATTGTTCCAATAAAATATTATTTGAATTACATCAATACCTTTGTTCATTACACAGTTATACTTTCTTCAAATCGAGACCTAATTCAGAATCACCCTGTACATATATAGGATGATTATGAATTAGCTGATTCCAGGCAACACTTACCTCTAACGGAATACATCAAGAGTATTCCGTTAGAGTAAATGTGGAAGGAATATATTTTTTATTTTATTTTTAACATATAATATATACAACAGGCATGCGTCCAGTTAAAGTGCATAACAGAGCAGAAAAAAAGATAACAGAACAAAATTTACAAAACATAAAAATAAATAGTAGCACAATACACTTTCTACAATGAAAGTTCATTCAAACGGGAAAAGTCCAATTCACGTAAATAAAAAAGATAATCATGACGTCAAGTCCAGCGACATGAAAAATGGCAGAGAATATAACAAGCCTAAGATAAATGGTCAGGGAACGAGTACAGAACTGACCTTGGTTCGACAGTTGTTAGGTGTATTCTTGTCAAAAAAAAAAAAAAAAAAAATATGATTAGTTGTAAACTCTAACCTAAGTAGTAGTGCCGGGAATAAACAGAATATTCTTCTTCTATAAGGAATCATCGCTCAAAAAGCTAACACCAGCAAAGTTTTTTGAACTCGAACGTATTCCAACCATAATGTAAGACTCAATCTTTCTGGTAATCGGCACGTTTGCAAATTTTCTAAAAGCTGAGCAAGGTCGAACGAGAGAATATTTTGCCTCAAAAAACGAATTCTAAGATGAATTTGATTGGTTGGTTGAAGGTGGGAAGGGTGAATAAATGTATTTTTTTGTTAATTAAAAAAAAATGAAATTAGTTTTAGTTTTACTTTTTTTCCCTACCTTGTAAAGATCCAGTCTCTGTTTGGAAAGAATGAATCGCCACGGAGAAGCTGTTGCCGTTTTATTTTTATTTAAAATAAATTTATTGAAATTAGATTATTCTTGTTTTTTTTTTTTTTTCTTTATTGAGATGCTATCCAATCTTAATTTAAGTATTCCCTATTTCTTTTTATTATAAAATCCGTTTTATTAGTCATTTGCTTCTTATTAGTATTACCTATTATATAGTTTTATTAATTAGATTTCCTTTAACAGATTTTAATTGGGCGAATTAAAAGAAAGCTGTGAGACTAGAGGAGGAGAAATTGTTGAAGTTAAACATAAGAAAGGCACCTGGGGTGGATGGGATCTATGCAGTTATATTAAAGGAGGCGGCAAAGGAAAGAAGCAAACCATCAGCCATAATTATGAGAGCATCCTTGGACTCAGGGAAGTCTCAAACGGACTGGAGATGTACAAATGTATCCCAAATTCACAAAGGGGTTTCAAAGGGTGACATGAGTAATTACAGACCTGTTAGTTTAACTTCTTTTCCTGAGAAAATAATGGAGTCACTAGATAAAGAAGCATTGCAGGATCATCTAGACAATACGGCAGTAATAATTCAGACACAGCATGGGTTTGTTAAGGGAAAGTCTTGTCTGACAAATTTGACTGGATACTATGATCTGGTTACAAAGGTATTGGATGCAAAAAATAATTTATATACTTAAATTTCAGGAAAGATTTTGATACTGTTGCGCATGAAAGGCTCCTGTACAAATTGGAGCAGTATGGTATTAATGGCACGTTGCTACCATGGATAAAAGGGTGTTTGAGTGGGAGAAGACAGAGAGTGGTCATCAATGAATGCTTCTCTTCGTGGACTAATGTTATTAGTGGAGTCCACCAGGGTTCGGTGTTGGGCCTACTGTTGTTTTGTATATGATATTGGTGTTGTATATGATCAATGATATTGGTGAAGATGTATCAGGCTTAATATACAAGTTTGCAGATGATATTAAGGTTGACAGGGTTGTTAATGGCAGTATGCTACTGCAACAGGATCTAGAAAAGTTGAGCAGATGGGCTGAGAAGTGGAAACTGAAGTTTTAATGAAAGAGACCTGAAAATAATTGTGCAGTCAGATATGAAGTTTTCCGAGCAGTGCAGACAGGCGGCCAGAGCAGGGCATGGGGTTTTGTCAATGATATACAGGAATTTTGCTAGTAGGGAAAAGGAGGTGATTATCCCTTTGTATAAAACAATGGGCAGGCCATGCCTGGAGTACTGTGTACAGGTCTGGAGGCCTCATTTTAGGAAGGAATGTATGTATGAAGGAGTGTTGTCTCAGCGAGTACAGAGGAGGACTACAAGATTGGTGAGGGGAGCGAGGGTGTCCTCTTACCAAGAAAGGCTTAAGTTCTGCAAAGTGCAGTGTATGTAGACTAGGCACCTGCAAGGTGATCAGACTGAAGTGTATAAGTCCTTGAATGGGTTGAGCAGGCTCAATTCTGACGGAATTCTTCCTCTTGCTCAGATTACGAACCTGAGGGGGCATAAATTCAAATTGAGGAAATACAGTTGTAGAATAGATGTGCGGAAATTTACCTTTAGCCAGCGGGTAGTTGACTGCTGGAACAAACTTTCATCAGTCGTTGTGGAAGTTGATAGCGAGGAAATGGACAAACTTTTAGAGGAAATGGATGTGTGAAATGTTTTTTTTTTTTTTTTTTGGCTGATGCCACATAAGCTTGCTTTCTTGCATCACATGCCTCTACTACTACTTTCAAAATGAACAGTTACACACGGTCATCTGAACAGAGTAATATCCAGCCGAAAACTGCGGGAACTATGGAAAAATTGGACGGAGACTAGTTTAGTTTTTCCATAGTTGACCGTCTAATGGCTAGTTGAAGACTAGACCATAACAAATGCGCAATCAGGCCGCGCTGCAGTTACTTCTCCCCCTCAACCACCCCACTATAGTGGGGTAGTTGAGGGGGATTAGTCCACGATGGACACTGCTCATCGTGGACTAATGTTATTAATAGAGTCCCTCAGGGTTCAGTATTGGGTCCATTATTGTTTTCTGTATTTATAAATGATATTGATGATGGTATATCAAGCTTAATGTCCAAGTTTGCAGACGATACGAAGGTAGGCAGGGTTGTCAAGGACACTACTGACACTATGCTACTGCAACAGGATCTGGAAAGGTTGAGCAGATTGGCTGAGAGGTGGAAAATGAAGTTTAACATTGACAAATGTAAAGTACTACATATGGGAAGCAGCAACCCCAGAGCAACGTATCAACTCTGTGGTACTACACTGACAGTGGTAGAGAATGAAAGGGATTTGGGGGTGGTTGTGCAGGCAGATATGAAGTTTTCTGAGCAGTGCAGACGGGCTGCAAGAGTAGCTCATGGTGTATTGTCGATGATATATAGGAATTTTTCTAGCAGGGATAAGGAGGTGATTATTCCCTTGTATAAGGCAATGGTCAGGCCACACCTAGAGTACTGTATACAGGTCTGGAGGCCTCATTTCAAGAAGGATGTAGAGCTGCTGGAACGAGTACAGAGAAGGGCAACAAGATTGGTGAATGGAACAAAGGGGTGCTCTTACGAAGAAAGGCTTAAGTTTTGCAAATTACAGTGTCTGGAGACTAGGCACCAGCGAGGTGATCTGATTGAGGTGTATAAAGCCTTGAATGGTTTGAGCATGCTCAATGCTGATGGGATTCTTCTTCTTGCTCAGAATAATCACTTGAGAGGGCATAAATTCAAATTGAGGAAAGACAGATGTAGGATAGACGTGAGGAAATTTGCCTTTAGCCAGCGTGGTGGTTGGTTGGTGGAACAGACTTCCATCCCTTGTCGTGGAAGTTGATAGCCTAAATAAGTTTAAGGCTCAGCTGGACAGGTATTTTGAACGAACAGAGGGGTGAAGTGGAAGTGGTAATTTTTTATTTTATTTTATTTTTTATTTTTTTGGCTGATGCTGCATAAGCTTGCTTTCTTGCATCAAATGCCTCTACTAATGCTAATGCTAAATACTAGTGGCCAAATCACGAAAAGATTATCTTCCCACCCATCCGGAAATAGACAGTTGTTGGTAAGAACTTTCTGTTTTTTTTTTTTTTTTTTTAATTACTTAAAGAACAACCTCTGAAGTTTGGCAGAGAATCTTGGGACCCTATTATATACTTCACACTAGAATAGATCTTTAAAATATTTTCCAGCAATAATATTACATAATAATGATGGTAATAATAATGGTGATGATACTTGGCTTTACAAAAATATAGAATAATCTATAGAAGCTAGATTATTCTAGTTAAGCAAGCTCTCTCGCTTTAAAATTAAATAATCTGGTTTACAGAAACTAAATTTTCAAACTCCATCTAATGGCCACTTGTCCCAACCGATATGTAGCTATTAGACGGAGAGATAACCATAAAAAAAAAAAAAAAAAAAAAAGAAAGAAAGAAAGAAATGGTGCAGTGCTTCGAAATCTGTGATCTCAACGCTATTAAGTGTGCAAAGAGAAAACTTTCTCCCCACTTCTCTCGAAGCATAAACAAGCCGGTTCTCGTGATTGTCGATAATAAAGTTTGTCACGTACTATGCCTTTTTGATATCAAAATCACGCGCTTGCCAGCAAGCTTCACTTGCTGTGCCTTCCGTAATCATGATCGATATTTGGTTTATCGCCGCACGATACCTCAACATCGGACTCTTGCTAACAGCAAAGTTCTCAACCAAGCCTTCGATTTTTCCCAGCCACTTTACACTTCAATTTCACATCTTTTCAAGGTGGCTAAGTGTTTATTGACAAATAACTGAATAATGAAATCCACACATTTTTTATATATAACTATTCAGCAGAAACTGTGACGTATTATATTTTTTAATAGTTAAACACCCTAAACAGATTATAATTTTATTTGCACAACAGATCATTTTTAAGAATTGGCTGAGATTATTCTGGCAGAAACAGAAACCTTTCTGAAGCATGAAATATTTTCCTATTTCTTCCAATAATTATAAATCAATTACAAGAGAACGAAAGTATACTACACTACTAAACACTGCAACATGACGTTGTAGTAGAGAAAGTTTTTATTCTGCATTAGATATGTACAAAACTATTCAATTCAGCAAGATAATCCTTGATTGATCACAAACAGATAAGCAGAAGTTGACATGTACACCCATGAGAATGTATGATACTAAATTACACTGACAGAAAAGATGATTTTCATCTAATGCTGACTGACGAAAAGCTCTCTGGTTGCACTGTCTATTAGGAACTGCAACTCTCTTCGCTTAAGCCAACCATCCCTCTCTTTCCACAAAACAGACACCGGAGAAGGCCACAGATAAGTGCGTGAGCGCATGCGCGTGAGAACACTGTTAAAATACTGAAAGTTAAAGCCAAAATAAAGGAAAGAATGAAAAAAAGAAATGAAAAATAAAAAGTTAAACGCACTTCAAACATTTCGTTCTGCAACATTAATATCATAAAATTCTCCACTTAAAGTATTCGAGTTATAATTATTCTCTGCTGGATTAAAAACAAACTTTATTTTATATTTGATCAGTCATTTTCAGAGCAAGTCCGCACAATGCATTTAGTTAGCAGCATCTCTGGTTAGAAATTGCATGGGCGAAAATTTTTCATTCTAAAAGGTATTGCTGTTTACATTCTATGGTATAGATTAGCTGTCACAATGGTTGACCACGAGAAGGAAGCAGAACACACATTGACATCTAACAGCAAAACCTTTGATATTAAAATACCTTGCATAAATTTCTAAGCTGCATCTGGCTAAACAATTTAGCGACTTCCAAAACTAGAGGAACAAAGGCTTAATTCCACCAGCTACAGTCGCCGAGTTCAGGATAAGCACACAGAAAACTGAGGACAAGAAAAGTCAGTATATCATGGACAACCTGAAAGAATGAACAACACACATTCTTACAACAGGATCACCACTCATTCATTGGACTGGGGTGTTATCACTCAAACAGCATGCCTTGTGCTTCTCAACGGTTGGCTTAGGATACTGACATAACATCAATGAGACTTAATACTTATACATCGGAACCGCATAATAATTAACGTATTATTATCTTCGCTACGAAACTGAGTGACATAACATATTGAAAAAATAAATACTTTACTATTGATAAGCCAGGTACATGTAGTACACAGTATGAGAAACAATATTATTCATCACGGCGACATGCCGGAAGTTATGCTTCAGTCAATCATAAAGCTTGATAAATCAGAAAGACTCTATAACCTAACTTGATTGGTTGATAAAGTAAACTAGCTTAGCTTAGTATAAGGTAGGTTAGCTTAATTTACACTGAGTGGTCACTTTGGATACGTTGGACTGCTCCTTTAGTTAACACTGTCCCGTGTTGTACCGTCGATATAACTGGGCAGATACATAGGGCTACTGTATATGTGCAATGCAGTGCCAGAAGGGTAAGATGAAAGATTTAACGTGCCTTAGTAGTCGGCGAAAGTATAATCATGTATCAAGATTGGTCCAATAGCCAAATGATATCCAGCCAACGGCGATTCGTTAACAGATCGCTGATGCAAGAGGCCAAAAAGGGCTGACAATGTCGGGGTAATAGAAGAGGCTACAGCCAGTCAAATAAAAATTCAGTACAACGGTAGTAACCAAAGAGGCATTTTACAACGTATAACTCGTCGTTATCAAGAAGATATTGTTACCATGGGCTGAAGAACACTAATACTGGAAGGATGATATTGGAAAAACGTTGCCTGGTCTGATGAACTGCCGGTTACTGCCACGTTGATGGAAGGACCAGAATATGGTGACAACATGAGTCTGTGGATCCTCAGACTCATCACTGCCACCACCAACCTGCATCAACAATTGCAGGCTGTGATGAAGTAATGGTGAGGATTTCCATTGTGTACATTGCAATCCACCCTGTAATAGTAGAGCAACACTTGAATGGGTGCGGTCGTAAACAACTTCTGGCTAATCAGTGGCTCTACTATGCACAATAAAAATCCTCATCACACAATTACACCACCATTACCAACCTTGCATTGCTGACACCTGGCAGGATAGTTCTGTGGTTTAATGTGCTGTTTAACCGCATTCCGGTCCTATCAGCATGAAAACACCAGGAATTGGGTGTCGTCAGACTAGGCAACGTTTTTCCAATCATTCCCTGTCCAGCGATGAGTAACTGAGCCCATTGTGACCGTACCTACTTGTTTTCTGCAGACAGGAAACCACAAACAAGGTTCAGTTCGGCTGAGATACCTCATCCTTGACAACATAAGAGGGCATTGCACATTCTGAAATGCCTCTTATGGAACATTATCTGACTGTAGCCTTTCTGTAAATTTGCAAAAGTCGTGTCGGCTTCCTTTAGAGTCTCACGTCAATGAGCTGTTTCCAACTCCAGGAACTCCGTTTTTTGGAAATATCGATATGCCCGAGACAAGGCTCAGTTGCAAATGAATACCCAAGCAGGGTTGCAGTTTCCGAGATATTTATACTGACGCGTATTGCGCCAGTATAAATATCTCGGAAACTGCACACATGAACAACACACATGCCACGTTAAAAAGTCAATCAGTCAAATCTTTCGTCTTGCCCATTCTCGCACTGAACTGCACACGTACAACCTCTGTATGAATCTTCACTCGATTTCATGAAATGCTGTTGGTGTACTAGTGAAGTAGACACTTAGTGCAATGAGATTTCAATCCAGTAACCATAATAAGAACCATACATTGTGCAGCAGATTTCCTTTTCACAGTGTGGTATACTTAAAGGTATGTCAAGAATTGTTCTGTGCTGGTTGGTCATGTCGTCCCTTCCACACTACAAGAAACGGTTCCAATAATAATTATTATGGTATTACTGGGATTGACAGTGAAGACTACTGGATGAAAGATCTTTTTATAGTGCTCATTATGTCTTTTTTGTTGACCACTAGAACTGGTGCTGGAATTCCCTCACTTCCAAGCTTTCATTTCAACATGGCCCTACTCGAGAGCATACACCGATGAGCCAAAACATTATGACTACCTACTTAATATAATGCTGGTCCTCCACGTGCAGCCAAAACAGCTCGTACCCGGCGTCTCACCAACATGTAACCAGCAGATCCTTTAACTGCTGTAAGGCCCGTGGGTGAGACGCCACAGATCGGAGTTGCTGTTTCAACACAAACCACTAATGCTTGATGGGATTGAAGTCTGCAGAATTTGGAGGACAGGGCAATACCTGGAAGTCTTCCTCATGTTCCACGAACAAGTCTTGAATAATCCGGGCGGTGTGGCATGGCGCATTATCCTGCTGAAAGACGGCACTGCCAGAGGGAAACACGCCATGAAAGGGTATGAAGATACACGCCATGAAGATACCTGGCCAGCAATGATGTTTAGGTAAAGTGTGTGTGTAGAGTCAAACGGCACCAGGGGCTCCCCCATATCCGGGTTGCTTACATTGTAGGTGAAACCAGTTCGCTGGGAAATGCCAGAGATTTAAAAGTGTGTGAGAATTGTTCATGGTAGTGTTATGTACCGTTGTTCATCTGGTCATTTAGCCACTGGGCCCAGTGGCTAATTGCCCCATTTATGCCCCATGGAAGCAGACCAGGTACCCAGTAGTTTGAAATTTTTTACTCTGGCAGGCCTTGCCACCTAGTTTCCTGAGATTGCAGTGGCTACATGACCACAGTAATGTGCCTTCGGGTCAGTAAGTCAGTTTGTTCTAGGTAATGGTATGGGGTTGTTTTAGATTTGATCAGGCGGAGGTAGGAGGGTCTCTCACCTGGTGAATAGTTCCTGTGCAAACTTGAAGAAAACATGATAGGCCTGGTCATCTTCTAAGAGAAGGTGTTCCTGGTTCTTTGAAATGAAATGAAGCCTAGTAATGAGATTGCTTCTGAGGTCATGGTATAGGTCACAGTCATGTAGCAGGTGGCCCCAAGTCTCTTGGGCACCACAGGTGCACAGTGGATTGTTTGCTATTCCCAGCAGGGTAAGCTTACTTCTGATGGTGCCATGTCAGGTGAGAAGATATGTGGTGAATAATCATGGGAAGAACCAGGTAGGTGATTTTGGATAGACTTTATGGACATCCGGGATAAATTTCTGGGTTATCTCACCTTTGTTTGATAGGGCCCACCTTGTTTGCCAGATCTGCTTTAGAGGGGTTGTCAGCCACATCTTTTCAGCACAATAGTTGCTCAAGGGGTCTGTGGTATAAATCTGATACGTTGCAGGTTTTCCTCTTCTAAGTTGGAAGAGTATTCCAGTACGTGCTACTCCAAGGTCAAGGAGAAGGGTGCCCGCCAGAACCTGAAGTGCAGGCGTACTGACAGTATTGCAGTCAAGTGTTATGGTGAGGAGTATTGAGTGTTGGACAGTGTCCAGTTTGCATCGGTTGACTACTTTGGATGAATTGTGGTATCATACACCTGAAGCATAGGTGATGGCAGGGATAAAAACTGCCTTGTAAAATAATGCCAGAGTACGTTTTTTCAGTCCCCAGTTCTGACAGGTCACCCTGGCAACCATCACAACATGGTTCCTGATTTTTTGTTGTAAGTATTTTAAGTGAGGAAGGTATGTCAGATTCCTGTCAAGGATCACACCAAGGTATTTAAGTTTGATGGTCCTGCCGTGTATTTTTATTTGTGGTGGTCTCCTGGGATCAAAGTGTCCCTTGAGTAGGATGGACTGCATTTTGGCCGGTGATATAGTAAGGTGGTGCTTGTGCACCCAATCCTGGAGGGTTGTAAGAGCCCGATTTGCTGTAATTTTCAGTTGTGCCCGAGAATCTGCGGAGAGGATCAGTGTGAGATTATCGGCATAGGCGAGGGTCTGCACTTCGCCAAGGTCCATATTTAGAAATTCATCGAGGGCATAGTTCCAGAGCAGGGGCCCGAAAACTGATCCCTGCAGACAGCCCCGGCAAACCTGCTTGCCCACCGTGCGGAAGGGTGCCTGGATTATGACAGCTCTGTTTGTGAGATAACTTGAGATGACATTGTATAGGTTGTCAGGGAGATTTGCACATCTGAGCTTGCAGAGGATGCTCGGCCACCACAGGGTGTCAAAAGCCCCAACAAAGTCGACAGATATAACCAGTAGATACTTGCGATCGCAGTTTTGGACCACTTTGACAACGCATTCATGTGCGTCTGTTGTTGATTTGCCAGGTCTGAAACCAAATTGGTTATTGGCAGGTAGATGGGCGGCATTGTACTGTATATCTATTCTATGCCTGAGGAGCTTCTCACAGACTTTACTCAGAATGGAGAGAAGAGCAATAGGGCGGTAGGAGTGCGGAAGATCTTGTTCTTTGGTCGGATTTTTTAGTATTAGCTTTATGCTTGCCATTTTCAACTCTGTAGGAAAGCATCCATTGTAGAGGCAGTGATTAAACAGGTTAAGCAGGAGGTTCGGAGTGTACCATGTCACTTTTTTAACAATTTCGGGTTCTAGCATATCTAACCCAGGTGTCTTTTTATTTTTGAGTTCAGCTATAGCATTTGCTAATTCTGTTTCAGTGAAGGGTTCCTCAGCCTGTGCCGAATGGTAATTGTCATTGTCGTGACAGAGGTGCATTTGCTCTGTGGTATTGTGATCATCCAGCTTTTTGAAGATAGTATCCAGGATGTTCAGAACAGAATCTTGTGAGGTGTTACTGGTGCCTCCCTGGGGGTTCGGGCAAAAGGGGCCACCTCACATCTGGGAAGTTTGCTAGTGAAGACATTGTAGACAGTGCCCCATGGGTAATAGTTACCTGTTGTTGAGACAAGGTGCTCCAAGGACTGGCGCTTGCACTGCCTGATCATGGCAGTGTAGGCATTCCTTGTCTCTAGATATTGCTGTCTAAGATGTTCAATTTCTGCAGGGGGCCGGGGTGTCCTCGCCTGTTGGAAGGCTTGTCTTTTAGTTGTGTGCTGGGTTGCCTGAGTGCAAGTGCAGAGGTTCCCCCCATTAGCTGCTTAATTTCTTCTTGCAATGTGGCATCTCTTTTCCGGCCATTGTTCTATCGTCTTTGGGGTATGTAAGTATGTATACGTGTGTACTTGTTTTGGGTGGCACCTAGACGTTTATCGAACTCCACCTTGGAAAATCTGTTTTGAAAAAGTAACTGTGTCTACACTCTACAGCGATCAACACCCAGTCAATCACTGCCCATTTCTAAGCATGAGGAGTTGGGCCTGGTTCTATTATCTAGTGCTGCTGCACAAATCTGTCGTCCAGTGGAAGGTGTGCAATGTCGAGTCTCTTAGGTATGTGGTAGACATCAGAGTGCCTGGTACATGGATGACTGCACCCAGGGTATCCCAGTAGAACATTTCCCAAAACATGATACCACCACCGGCTTGTTTTCGTCCCATGGTGCATCCAGGTGCCATCACTTCCCCAGGTAAACGACGCACACGTACCCGGCCGTCCACATGGTGCAATAGGAAATGTGATTCATCAGACCAGATGACCGTCTTCCAATCACTCAAGGTCCAGTTTCAATGCTCCCGTGCCCATTGTGAGCGTTGTTGCTGGTGTACCGTGGTTAGCATGGGCATGGGTGTATATAGCATGGGCATTTGGAGCGGCCTGCAGCTATGCAGCGCCATTTTCAGCAGGGTTCTATGTACTGTCTTGTGACACATTACTCCCGTCACCAGCATTCCAATTACCGGCGAGTTCCGCCACAGTCGCCCTTCTGTTGCCACGTACCATCCGGGAGAGCCTTCGCTCACTCAAGCATCGATGAGCTGTCCAACACCTCGCCGGCGGTTCGTGGATTTTCCCTACTCGGACCACTTTCGGTAGGTACTAACCAAGGCTGACCGTGAGCATCCCACCAGCTGTGCCGTTTCGGATATGCTCTGACCCAATCGTCTGGCCATTACAATTTGGCCTTTGTCAAACTCGCTTAAGTCGGCTGCCTTTCCCATCTGAAGAACAAGCGTAACACTGATTAACGGAACTCAGTATCAGCTGTTTTTTATACAGTGTCCCGACCCGCGCACGCGCCGTAGTTCACCTGCAGTTGCTTCGATTTGCGTAACGACTCGGTGGTCATAAGGTTTTGGCTCATCGGTGTATATATAACATCTTTATTGCAGACAGTGAATAATTACATGGATGACTGATGCAATAATACCCATAAAAGCAACAATGCTAGGAGTTTAATATAAAATTAACCAATACAAGAAAAATTACATAAAACATATTAACACTAAAACGTATAATTACATATAAAATTATATATCAACATGTTTATTTTTTTCCCCCATGCTACGCACGGCGCGATGAAAAACGATAGCAGTCATTCAGTTGAAGACGAAAGCTGTTCCCTCATGATGCGTCTTCTGTAGGATTTGTCCTCTATGAACTTTTTGTAGTCCACATCCATCTCTTGGACGTTGTGGAGCTTAACTTGTTTTTTGTTATCGTTGCAGAAACCTTTAAAATTTTTCTAACAAAGATGCACTCATTACACAATGAAAAGGAAATTCTAATTGTGGGTCTTTTTCTACAAACTTAGTAGTGCGATTAGAGTTCAGGATCGAACTCTAAAGTTCCACGCAGACAGTTCTCGGATGACTCAGACCGCATTAGTGTGCAAAGAGCATATCAGTGGCAATTATAGCAAAAATATATTAAATATTTTCTCCTCACAGCGCAAAAATACGCGACCTCATAACGCTCAACATTTATGAAGATTTGTATAGCTTGTAAATTTTATATTAGTGTATCTTCTTTAGAAGTCACCATTTACCATTTGGGTTAATTATATGCAGTAAAAGGTGCTGTGCACAACGCATAAGAACCCTGAGCCACCAGTGTGACATGACTGATCTAGATCCTTCTAGAAGCAGTAGACCACATTCTATAATAATATCGAAAATTCTCGGCAAGTTTACGAAGCCTTTACAAAACAGTTCTCAAAATAATAATAATGCGATAAAAATAATAGCGTTATTTAATCCCTGGGAAACGCATATAAACTATAAAACACTTATCAGTAATAAGGGCAGGTAAGCAAAAAAATCTTCGAAACGTTAAAGAAACACTGAATTCACACAAAAAAAAATTTACCAGCAAAAACAATAAAGCAGGAAGTAGTACTTTTTTTGTGTACCAACATAAATTACCTGGATGTTCATTAGATGTGCCTATAAAATCTGGTGAAGAAAGATGATTAAAAAAAAAAGTATATGAAAAATTTAGAATATACTTTGCGAAATTCTTTTCTATAGACGTTTTAGCGGCTCTCCGTTAATAACATTTGGCCGCGACAGGCTGATGGTGATTAAACGACACCCGCAGTGAACGACTCAAAATTATGTAAGTAAACAGCTTCGAGAGTACAAGCAGAGAAGTACCCTACTCCTGTTTCACCAGACGAGTTATGAGTACGATCTATGACGAAAGAAAGTTTGGCTGGAAATATGGGGGATTTTACAAGCAAGCAAATCAAACACACAGACGTACAAAAAAAAAAAAAAAAAAAAAAAACATAATACGCCACATTGAGCTGTGAGTATTATGCCTGTACTAATGTGTTCGTGGACTGATTTACATGTTTTGAAAGCTGATAAACTCCGGAATAACTAGAGAAGAAGGGGGAGCGGAACAGTCCCTCCAAAAACAAAAAGTATTCCATAGTCTAGAAAAGATATTTGTTAAGTCCAACAAGAAATAATCACATTAAAACAAGAATTGTTCGTTACTTATATTAACAGTATTCATAATACAACTAGTACCACGATGACAATCTAACATAAAATTGAACGCAGCTGACCATAAGTAGTTTATACAAAAACTAATACATTCGTTGCATTTTCATTCAAACAAATTTTTTTAGGATCTATCAGCCACATCTTACGATGAAAACGGTAAATGTAATTGTGCTTAAAAATAATGCAGCAACAAAGTTCTAATCAGAAACTTTCGAGTAATTTTTACCTTCTTATAAAATCTCAATAAAAACTATTTACTTTACTCATCTTCCCTTCCCCCCAAGGCAATTGATATCTATTATATTTTTTGTTTCATTTTATTTTTGGCAAGCAACCCGAAAAAGGTTCGCCATCGCTGCACTAGAACAACCGCCCAAAACGCAACTTATACAAGATGACTTCACTGAAGAACATTACATTACTAGGACCATAGCTTTTTGAATCCACAAGTATCCTTCGATATGTTAAGTGCATTATGCATCCTTCAATGGCTTCCAAATATGCTCTCAAAATCTCATAATCTTGTTTTCTGACCTCGATTTTTCCTATTTCCACCCTGTTTACTACACAGACGTTCCCAAACGAATGATGGATTAAAAGAACATTAATTTTCTCAATCATAAATTCGGTTGCCATATCACAAGTAAAGCAGACCGATCCATCGACTTTATTAAGAGGAATACTTCCACTTCAGGATTAGATTGGGTTCGGCTATTTAGAATTAGCCACTGAAGTATCAATATTATCGTGTCCATAAATTGCATGTATTCTATAATCAGTTTCAAGTGGGGGAGGTCTCGAACTAAAAAAAAAAAAGGAAACATGCAACCCTTCCCACCACCGCATACCCAGCCCCAGTGGAAGAATAGGCCTATAAAATTCCTCCCATCCCGAAAGGAATTCTCTCAACTTCGGCCGGCGAGTAAAATCGAACTGGGGCCTTTATCACACAGTGCAAGAGAGCAGCAGAACTAACTTGTCAGGACACCTCAAGAACCTGCTGCTTCCAATTTTTCAGATATTTATCGCAACTACAAAGTCATCGTTTTAATTAATATAAATGGAATTTAGAAGTGTTACTAGAAATCCGCATCAACCAAGTGTAAGCTATCCAACCAAGTTCCGTCGGATATGGTACATAGCGAAACCCTCTGATACGATGTTTACACTATTATAACTCTGAAAATCAAACGTCCGCTGTGATCTTAAAATTATAAATGGGCCTTCGATATAGATTTCCTTCAACGATTCCCCATCCATGTTTCGCGTTAGCTTACCTACCCGTTTCCAGAAGTCTGTTTCTGTAAGATGTTACCATGGTGACTTAGGTAAACATAACCTACTTAATAGACTCCGCAGCGTCCAAGTACAATATCGATTGTTCTACTGATCCCCATCGATTTATATCAGGCATTGATAATATCTTCGCTATTTTCTTCAGTCCTTCCATTAGTGTTACACAAATGAATTTGAAAATAAAAAACTTAGAAAGGCCCTCTGCAATATATAAGGAAGTAAATAAGCTTTATTTTCTACTGTCACAAAAATAAAGTCTTATTCTCAGAAATGCAATATAAAATCTAAGCTTCTTCACCCAAATAAAGTCACCCAAAGAAGTCCCCACCCTCCGCTTGTGTTTCCATTCTTTGAGAAATGATGAGGCAAGGTACAGTTGTTTTTCTCCTGCGCGTTCCACCGTCTTTATTTTTTAGTAACTCAGAACTCAACTTTATGACTGCTTCTAGAGTACACACACACGGGGAAGAAAAAAGCCACATAGAGACAATAGTTTACAACAGAGATACCACCATAATATAAACCATATTTATGGTATCACGTGGGTGTGAACTGAATGCGCGACTATGGTCATGCCCTTCAGTTTCAGTAACTGAGATCTAATATTAACTTCTAATACATTTTCTATATCCATTAAAATGGAAAATCAGGGCTGGCATAATTGGCTTTTGTCATCAAGGATTTGTGGACCGCGATTCATCCATGAACACCGCTCTGATTCAATGCCCTGAGCACGGTACTGACAATCTCTCTTTTCCACGTTCCTGGATGATAATCCTGCAGATACAGCGTCAAGTTTGTTTACAAACAAAATACATTTGGCCGTTCCGAGCCCTCTTTCTGTCAAAATTTGTGGCCGGCGCTACACGATTCATCTTTCCTTTTCTTCCACTTCCCTCTAATCTGTTCCACAGAGTAACCCCTGGGAACTACAGCGCCTTCGAAATCGGAGTAACGCTAAACAGTAACAACGCAGTACCAAAGTATTTATTTATTTTATCCTATTATAAAATACCGATAAAAATACAGAATAAAGTCCACAATAAAAAGACGGAACAATAGTACAGATATAATTCATTTCTACAAGATAATAAAATAAGTTATCTATCATCTGAGCATGTTTAATAGTACAATATTGTATTTTTAAAATAATCAATGGAATTAACTGAAATAAATGAATAATACAATTATATGGAAGAGCTAATTACCACTTAAAAATGTTTAATGCAGGATTAAACTTTTTCTCAATCTATTAGAAGTGCCAAAAAATATATTTTTTAAAAATTTAAAAATAATAAAAATATTAAATATAATAAAAACTGGGAGATAAGTTTAACAAGAAAATAATTTAGTAATTATATATTAATGCAGATATACTGATTTGACTGAGGTGAAAGGATATGATTTGCATTCTATCAAGATAAGAATGGCAGTGTAAGTAATAAAGCACAAATTTCCTGCCAAAATTAGTATTTAATAGTTGTAATTTGAGTGTTTATGCGCGTTAGAAAATATATATGATAAAGACCCTCTGTCATTAGCATGCCTGTCCGTCCGCACATAATAACTCTACTCCTAGTAGATGGATTTTCATCGAATTTAATACTATAGTTGGTTCTTTCAGAAATACTTGTTGAGCCATTCCAAATTTTATTAAAAACCATTAAATCCGGCACGTATTCATTAAATCCGGCAAGTATTACTACTTCGCACGTCCGTCCGCATGCACAACCCGACTACCAGTGGACGAGTGGATCACGAAATTTTATGATTGGATCTTTTAGAACGATTTCTCAGGCAGTGCCGAATTTCGTTAAAAGCGGACCAATAGAAATACGACAGCTATATTATCAGGCATGTTAGCATATAAGCATAATGAGTCTATTGTTTTCACCATGTCCGTCAATCCGTATATAATAAATAGACTCCCAGTGAATGGATATTCCTGAAATTTTATATTTGGGCTTTTTAGAAGGAATTGTCAAGCTAAAACAAATTTCACTGAAATCAGACCAATATGATGACTAATCCGTCAATCAGACTAATTGACAGATCCGACAATTATTATTATTTTTATTTTATTTATTTATTTTATCATTATTATTATATTTTTCATATGTATCACAAAAGTTGGTGTTTAACAACCATTTTTCGGTAGCGGAATTCCAGTATATATATAAATATATATGTATAAACAGTACTATTGTAGAAATTTAAAAAAAAAAAAAAATCAATAACAAAAAAAAATTGCGCAAGAATCCTTGAGATAACTTTGGTGAACCCACAGATCTGCTGAACACTTTGAAAACCTCTGACACATGTTATCCATAAACCGCATATCGTAACGGATACCACTGGATACTATGTTTGCTTCATTCCTTCATTCATTCCTTCAACCATTCCTGGTTGAAGGAATGAATGGGCAATATGTGGCAGATGCATAGAAACGAAATTTGCTCGATTTTCACCCAAGTCGTTGCATTTTGATCTTTTTATTTTAGCGCGTTTGCATTTATATAAATTCAAACGTGCCAGACTATTATCTACTTAATACTGTGTAGACTACCGTTCGCACGATCACAGCCTAGGCTATTCTATTCGCCTAAGCACTGACTCCACCAGATGTCTGAAGACATCCGTAGGGATCTGTAGCCATGCTGTCTGCAAGACTTTCCACAGAATCGGAATAGATGACGGTTGCTTATCCATACTCAACACTTCCCGTTCTAAAACATCCCACAGTTGTTCAGTTGGATTAAGGTCGGTGATGTCTTCACTGTGTTCCTTGAACCACTCGTGCACAATGAGGACTCGATGACACGCCCCTTTATCACCTTGGAAGATCCAGTTTTTGTCCGGGGAATAAAAGCAACATGGCAGGGTGCACATGGTCTTCTAAGGGCTGCCGGTAGATCTCACCATTGGAAACGTTGGTTCATATGCACAACGTATCCTAGTTCTTACCACCAAAACATGTCTCAAACAACCCAGCCTGACTGGACAGTGGGCACTGGTGTGTGTGTGTGTGTGTGTGTGTGTGTTATCCTGGTGGCATTTCCATTTCCATCTTGTTCATCTGTGGTGGTGCAGAACCTCTGAACATCGGGCCCTAAAAAAGTGTTGAGTGCAACCAGAATGTTAACAACAGAGCATTCGCCGTCGACAATGATCAACAGTAAGGACAGGGTGTCTCCTGTGTCGTCTATTGTGCATCTCATAAGTCTGAGTGCGAGGCGCATCGTCATTTGGGATATTGTATTGAGATGTCAACTGTCGCGCAGTAACCTCCCGCCGCACTCTTCGCCGAACACCATCTTGCGTAATCCTTTACAGTTCTGTCGGCGGGTGGTGGTTTGACACCATTCTTTGTAAACCTTAACCACAGTGGGACGTGAGTAGGGCTTACAATACCGGTCAAAATCTTAATACTGGTATTTCGGTATTTTTAATTTATGAAACCGGGATATCGGTATTCCAAAAACAAACGTTTTTCTCATTAAATTTTGATGACAATTAGATGCAATAAAGTAAGGAAAAAAACAAGTACTGTAATTACTTGAATTCATGTTTTAAATAAACTTTTATTGCAATAATAAATATTCTGAAAAAAAATCATTAAAATACAGTTATTCCAAAAACAAAAAAATACACATTGTTACTGCAAAGTTAAGTTATGTTTAAGCCTCCAACACTACCTGTCCGAATAAAGTGAGCTCTTAAGAAATATAAGCAATCAATAGTATGATCGTTTAAAATGGATCTAATTTTGGTACATATAGTATTTGATTAGCGGCAGAAAACGCCCTTTCGGATTCTACTTTGGTACTATTGTACTGAGATAATCGTAGACGATCTCAGTCCATATTTTCTAGGCTTTGAACTTTTTTAGAAAAAATTGTTAAAAGTATTTCATTAATTTCTGACTCACGTTCATCTTTTAAAATCCATTGGACAGGCAATTTCCTATTTTGGAAAGAATTTACGGAACACTGATGTTCTGTTCCACTTTGGTCTTCCATGGTTGAATTACGTTCGTCATTTACTGGAGGAGAGAGACGTTTTATTAAGCGAAGCATAATTTTCACAATAGTATCTTTACTGAGTCTGGGAGAGAGCAAAGAGTGGGGATAAAGAATAAAGAAGAGAGCAAAGAGTGCAGTTAAGGAATTCTTCACATATATAAATGCAAACAGAAGGACGTGGGACAGTATTAGACAGCATAGCTGAAGTTGCAAATGAACTCAACAGTTACTTTGCATCGATATTTACATAAAAAAAAAATAGTTTGTGTCAATGAGATATGGAAGTGAAATTGAAAAAAATGTAATTAATGATGTTGAATTGAAATTTCAAATGATTATTTAATGAGAACTTTCAGGCCTACAGGCGAGTAAGGCTCTTGTGGTTGATGGCATATACCCTATAATCTTAAAGGAGGCGGCAAGTGAGTGCATTAAACCATTCAGGCTAATTATGAGAGCATCACTGGATTGGTGTAAATCGGAACATAAAGGCGGTTCTAGGAGTGTAACGGGAAATTACCGACCGGCCAGTCTAACTTCAGTAGTAGGGAAAATCATGGAGACAACGATCAAGGGATTGATCAATGATTCAGGATCATTTAGACGGAAATGAAATTCTGTAGGATACACAGCATGGTTTTGTAAAGGGAAAATCATGTTTAACAAATCTGGTTAGCCATTTTGACAGGTCACTCGTGAGCTGGATTTAGGGAATAATTTCGACATTGTTCATTTGGATTTCAGCAAAGCATTTGACTCAGTCCTACATGAGTGGTTACTTGGTAGTAAGTTGGAGCAGGCTGGAATCATAGGGAAAACCTTTAGATGGATAGCACAATGGCTTGAGGGCACCAGGCAGAGGGTTTTGATAAATGGTTATTCCTCAGGTTGGGTTAATGCAAGAAGTGGGGTTCCCCAAGGATCAGTATTGGGACCACTGTTGTTTTTGATTATCTTAAATGACATCTATGAAGGGATGGAGGGCGTGAGGTCTAAACTTGCAGATGATGTAAAGATCAGTAGAGTAGTTAATGATCGCCGCTAAGCAGCGCTTCTTCAGAGTGACCTAGATAGACTTCCGGGATGGTCAGAAAAGTGGCAGCTATGCTTTAATTCAGCAAAATGCAGGGTCTTACACCTGAGCAAGAGCAACCCCAAAATAACTTATACACTTGGTGGAGTTGAACTAAAGTCAGTAGTGGAGGAACAGGACTTGGGAGTTACGATTCGGTCATACATGAAGTTGTCCGAGAATTGCGGACAGGTTGCAATGTTGGATGGTGTCCTATCGATGATTTATCGAAAATTTGCTAGTAGAGAAAACGACGTCATAATCACATAAAGGTGATTTTATAACTTTTATGTGATTAAAATATAAACAATTTTTTTTTTAAATTAGTACCGAAAAATCGGTATTTTTGGTATCAATACCAGAAAAAAAAAAAAAAAAATTTTTTTTTGTATCAATACCGGTATTACAATACAGGGATCCCAGTATTGTAAGCCCTAGACGTGAGCAACCGACACGACATGCCGTTTCCAATATGGAAGCATCCGAATTTAACTTACACGACCAGATATTACTACTGCTCTGACGTAGGAAGCCGTTTGGCTTATTATACTGCGAGCTATGCGGCACAGTCGATTACGAATGGGGTGGTCGTAATTTAAAATACTACACTGAATGTACAGTATATGTACATGAACAGATGCGAATGCGCGTCGAACGTTGGAATAAGTTGTATCCCAACGTACTGAAGGCAGTGAGCCTGACTTAAGTTTTAAAGAAGAATTGGATGATTGACCTTGTGGAATGGGAATAGTATGAATATTCTGTCTGTGTGAATTATTTACAGTATTTTTGGCTGATGCGAAAAATATTCGGCCTTACTAATACTTATTTAACTTGCATCGAAATTTAATTTCAAAAGTTTTAACTTTCAATTAACCAATAATAAATTAACCCCAGGGGCTCACATCTGGTGAGTATGGGCTTGGCACACCCAGGGTCCTGAGCTAGATATCACCATTCTTCTCTTTCTTGGTGATTCCCTTCTATTTCTGGCTGGCTCTCTCTGTCTCTCAGGGTAACTCGGATTTTTTTTTTTAATTTTTTTTTTTTGTTTTGATGGTGCAGCATATGCCTCAGGCTTCCTTGCACTATATGACTAATAATAATAATAATCTCATACATTTATGTAAATATCACGAATATCTCTGTCAAGTAGTTTAAAACAAAAATTTACGAACTATCTTTATCCGTTAAACCTAAATTAGCTGTGCACCGTAAAGGGACATAACTGCAGTGTATGTGTTGCATAAATAAAATAAAATGCGATATACGGAACAAAATTAATAACATAAAATTTACGCTGAAACAATTAAAAGGATGAACGGCAACATTAAATGCAGAAACGAATGAACGTCAATTAACAGTATACTGCTACCCTAACGAGATTATTTTCGTGACTTGGCGGACACTAATGGTAATAGTCCATTATGAACAATCCATTATGGCGTAGCACTTACAGCACGACATGCGCCGTTCTCAACGGAACAGTATTAATAATTTTTTAAGTTTATTTCCGATTGTGTTCATGCTTCGCTTCGCTAATTAATATCACTTAATTTACAGTCTCCTGATTAGTGAAAACTGTTTATTTTAATAGCTGGCTAAAGTTTTATGCAAGTGATAGATATTGCTTATCATTCTTATAAGGTAATTTTATAGACAGAAACAACATAAACATAGGAGATAATGAGTCTTAAAATAACTATCATATTCACGACAACAGGAAAGAGGAAATATATTTAGGTAAACTTGATAAGGAATCTGGCATTAAAGTCAATTAATGTGAAAATTATTAGCTTCCTTTAATACGTGTGAAACCCCTTTCGAGAATGGCTCTCTTTATTTTCAATAAATATTGTGGTGTAAAATAAATCTTATTCTGAATAACTAATAACTGTAGAAAATACGAAATCATATTGCAGAATTTTTTTTTTTTTTAATTTAATTAATTTTCTTGAAATCTTTATTTATTGTACTTCGCACGCACACAAATTCCACGAGTGAAGTTTCCGCAACATTTGTCTCCTTCTCGAATCGAGGACGGTGGTATAGTTCTCTTTTTGTGTGTGTGTGTGTGTGTGTGTGTGTAGGGGGGGTTGAATTTCAGTGCAGTCATGAATTTATGATGTCGGAGAGGGGGGGGGGGGGAATCAGTGCCTAAGTAAACTATCCGTCTGCCTTCCTGCTGCTGTTTTGCAAAAGTGAATGTATACAGGGTGAGTGGAACGTTAGAAATAAATCCTGGGGAACATGGACTAAATAAATCCTTTTTAGAAATAAATCCTTTGGAACCTGTCTATGAAGTTTAGAATCTGTGAAGTTTTTTGTTTTTTTTTCACGTAATGGCTTTTCTTCTGGGATTTCCAACTTTTTACATTTTTATTTTTTTTATAACGTGTACAACTTCAATTTTAGCATTTCCACTCGCATAGCCCTTTACTTTTTCCCTCGCTTTCAATGTTATCAACTATCTGATATATAATAAAGAAAAGTGGCGTATAATATTTAAAAAAAAAAAAAAAAAAAAATACAGTAGAACGCCGATAATAAATTCCCGCATAAGAAGTTTTCCCCTGTACTAGTTTTGGTTTCTTAATTCCCAGTTTCAACTCTATATACTGTAATGTATTATTTTTCCGCTAAGAAGTTTCCCGAGTGAAAGGCTTTCCCGCATAAAAAGCTCGTAATAAAGAATAAACAGTGTATTATTATAATGCAAACAAATTATTATAATTCAAGCATTTTCCCACTTAATACGTTTTTTTTTTTTTTTTTTTATTTAGAAATTCTTTATTTTTGTATTAAAAAATATTAAACAATATAAACATTTTGGTAATCGAACAAGTTAGTGCATAGCATCATTTTAGTTCGTAGTGAACCGCAAAAGTAGGTGACATTGCATCGTTTTTTACATCTGATATTGTGAATGCCTTCACAACGAGTTGTCCTGATATTGCACTACATCCAATAAGCAATGCTTCGACACTGGATAAGACTAATGTTACTTATTCTCGGAGGATAACACCACTCAGGAGGTGATGGTGGTATACACCGAGAGAGTCCACTGCTCAAGTGCTGCCGGCGCCTCCGTAGCCAGGTGGGAAGGAGCAGCAGTGCGTAGGACATGCTTCTTGATTAGACCGGGGTTCGAGCCCGTCACCACCAAATATGGAGGATGCGGAAAGGTCAGGGAATGACCACCGCATATCCCGGAGCAATATGGCCTTAGTTGCCAATGCTCCTAAAAATCAAATAACAAACATATAACTAACAACAAGCTAAAGTGTTGCCTATTCGAGAATCCACTGTCGAAGGTAGTTCAATATCAGGGCAACTCGTTGTGAAAGCATTCACAATATGAGATATAACAAATATAATGCCGTTTCACCTATTTCGGTGATTTACTACGAACTAAAATGATACTACCCACTAACTAGTTCGATAAGTGATTTTCCGTAGTCAGAAGCTTTCAGCGCTAAAACCCTTTTAGTATTACAAGTTCTGCTTTCATCATCTTAAAATATGCAACTATATATATATATATATATATATTTATTTATTTATTAATTAGAGCCGCCCCAGCCAATCCGGCTGTCAGTTACACATAATTTAGCAGTACTGTACTCATATACTCCCTCTCCTGTTTGACCAAATACAGGAAAGGAAAAACTGCCTTGACCAAAAAAGATAGATATGAAAAACTGAGAATAATCAAATTACATAAAAAATAAATATACATATAATTAAATTTCAAACAAAGTCCAAACTACATCGCAAAGAGCTACATCTGTTCAAAGTCTGTTGCAAAGCCAGCAGCAGCACAAGCAGCTGCCGAGAACAGAAATGCTAGCACAAGGAGCTGGGGTTTCAGTGGATATTGCAGTGTCATAGCCCACCAAAGCAAAGCCTTTCAAAACGATTCCACACAATTTTAGGTAATTTGGCATTACACCATACCGCATTACCAATCTAAGGCTTCCAGATGCAGAAAAGTCTTCCGCCTAAGAAATATTGGTTGCAAAGGCTTGGAAAGCGAAGTTCTCCTGTTTATCAAATAGAATCGTCTCGCAACTATATTGAGAGAAAAGTAGTAGGCAGCGCAACCGTCACTCACTATGTTTTCATCTCCTCACTCACTTTGTAAAGTTAAGTACAGAACAGTAGCCTATTGAATGAACTGGAGTTGACTATTATATTCTCTTCACTCAGTTTAAATGTTGATAATTTTTCTCTCCTACTTACAATTATAACCACCACTTTTATGAATAAAAGGTGTATATATGCATACGTATGTATTTATTTTATTTCTTTACTGCAATCGATTTTTTCTTTCTCTTTCAAGGAATTTTGACTTTTTCCCATGAATCTCTGCTTAGAAACTTTTCTCCAGTACTTAAAGATAATAATATTGCTAGCACTAACAGTGAATGCAGATGATCTGCTGTGACAGTTTGATCTTGCTTTCTCATCTCTACAAAATCATCTTGTACAATCTTCTGAAGTTCATTAGTTAAATTGTATCCTACAACTTTCAGATATATCAAATAACTTCGTATATTTTCTAGGAGAGGTTCATTTAAATAGGTTTCTACTGCTAAAAAACTTTGCTCTCTTTTTCTTTCAGATATGAACAGGACATAACAGTCACTGGGAAGCATTGACTTTCCTACAGAGAGAGTAAGTGCAGCTATATCAGTTGAATAATCCATTGTATGAAACAAAAAATAATAATTAACCTTTTGATCAGACTTCCAAATGCAGTAGCATTCTTCACATGCTTTACTTCCAACTGCCCAACACTCAAAGCAGGGAAGGGAAGAAAATATTTTTTTTGCAGTCAGCTGTTGAGTCATTTTATACAACTTTTCTTTATATCCATTTAAATTAGAGTTATTTGAAATACTGAGGAAGAATTTCCCTAAAGCCATGACCTCTCGTCTCAGAGAGACAGATGAAATTAGATGGCTTAAAAGGAATTCTGCTGCTAGTCTATCACACAGAAGCACATGTATCAAAGCAGACATCAACTTTGCACGTATTTCTGACCTTAGCTTGTGAAAGGATCTCCTTTTACATTTTTTTTTTCCCATGATTATCTGATTTCAGATAAACTGATAAATATGGATTTCTGTTATCTAACGAATATGAAAGAACTACATCGACCACAGGGAACAAGTGAAGGAGGAGGGTTGTGAGTAGCTATAAATATTTTGATATAATGGAAGGACATCCGTAGGCAGGAGCAGTAGCTTCTTGATTAGACCGGGGTTCGAACCCGTGACCACCAAACACGGAGGATGCGGAAGGTCAGGGAATGACCACCGCATATCCCCAGTCCGGATAAAGGGTGAGGGTTGGTCATCCGGCATACAGCATGAGGAACCAGCCGTAAAAATTTCATTAAATGGGAAAAGGCCAGGACAAAAAAAAAAAAAAAAAAAAAATATATATATATATATATATATAAATAATGGAAGGACATATTGCAATTGTTTTCATCGATATCAATAACCATATACGTCAAGCCTTAAGTTCTGATAGTTGTAAACAATTCTGAATTACTTGGCGAATTGTTGCTCCGTCTTGCAATTTAAATTGCGTTTTAATTTAAATTACTATATACCATCAGGCAACTCTCATATTGTGGAGTTATACTTCGCAACTGGGTTGTCATCATTGCAACACCAGGGTACCTGCCCACCCACTGATGAGGAGGTAATAAGCTCTGGAACGGTAACGTCTGTGTGGGGGTATCCGCCGAGAATAAGTAACAACAGTCTTCTCCTATGGTGAAGCGTTACTTATTCGGGATAGTGCAATATAAAATAAATAAATAAATAAATAAATTTTGTTTATACTGAGGGACGACCAAACGGTCAGAGGAGTTTACAAGAAACAGCACCGTATTCAGCAGTCACGGGCTTGAACCCCGGTCACTCGAGGCACGTGTCCTTATGCACCCGCGCGCCTGACCACTAACTTTGGTAACTCGTTGTGAAGGTATTCACAATATGAGATACTGTATACTTAAATGCCAGTTTTGTATCTACTTAATAGTTGGCTGCGTACAGATCTGATGTATTTACACTAACTTGTACGTGAGTTAACGTCTTACGCAACATGAGGCGCTTGCCCTAAAATTGCGTCGTACAGCTAGGCCTCGCATAACGCGAGTTCGATTAACGCGATATTCAGTTAACGCTATTTGAAAAATGATACCACTTTTCACTTTACACTATGCAAATTTCCAGTTAATGCGATCTTTTTATTTTTATGCAATAGTTGAAAAAGATTTGAATCGCGCATTAAGCTTACCGCGAGTCGTACGGTCAATAAACAAACGTTTGCCTGCTGCCCGCCTCGGTGTGTTCTATCAACCATCGGAAGAAGACGTGTTTGTCTCCTGCTAATAAAGTCAATGCAGACTTGCATTTAAAAATTCAAATTTTTAAATGAGCCAGATGAAAATGTTACCGCGAAGGAGATAACAGTAAAAGAATTAGATGAAATCTTTCGTATGGCATAGAACCTCAAACAAAAGGTTTGATGCTCCCTGCGATATTTATTTCGCCAGGGCCCAGAGAAGATTGTTGTCGGCTATCGGAAATTGATTGATGAAAAGAGAAAGTCAACACTGTTCAAATATTTTCGCAACAGTAATTTCTTCATTGTGTATTTTATGTCAGAGGTTCCCAAAGTTTCTCGGTTCACGGCGCCTTTAATGTCTCAGTAAATTTTTCAAGGCGCACCCAGACCAAAAGAAATACCTAACAGTTTCGTTTAGTAGTTAGGTCCAAACAACTTAATAAGAAATTCTGAAACTGTGAACTACCTCGAGCTAGTGTCCGACAGATGTCGAGTATCGCTGTGTTTCCCTTGAAAATGTAAAATATTCCGCGGCGCACAGTTTAAGAACCGCTGTTTTATTCAATAAACATTTAATTCCATAATTATTTTCATTATCTTTTTCATTTTCTCAACTTAACTGACCAGTACAGACTGGAAGGTTTCAGATTTCCCACATTTTTCGCTCTCTCTCTCTCTCTCTCTCTCTCTCTCTCTCTCTCTTTTTTCTCCCTCCTTTTTCTCCCTGTGCTTTTTAAGTAAATTTATAAACAAGGTTTACAAATCAAATATCTAACTAAACATCATTTCTTTTAAAAATAATTTTATAAAAAACTTCCTTTCTAAATTATGACTCAAGTTTCAAAGATGTTTTAATTGTTTTATTTCTTTTATCAACTTTCTTATAATGTAAACTTCTGTAATTATTATTATGTCTCTTTATGTATGTTTTTTCTGATTTTTGTATTATGCACAACATGATTGGTTTGTGTAAGTTTATTCAGATTTTCAGTCATTTTACGTATTGTAATGTTGGTGACCAAATTGTTTACTATTATACTGAATTAATGCCTCACGAAATCCCTTATGAGATGGAAAACCAGATTCCCAGACCAATATCCGACATTACTATATTTCTCAAACTGTGGGTCACAGAATACGAAATGTCTTATAAATACATGTACAGTTGTGCCACTGTATCCGCTGATTCAGTTACCCGCGATTAACCACGGAAAAAAACCGAAAAACTTAACACGTACTACTCGCGTTCCAATACGATGCTTCCCTTTATTTTTTACACTGTCACGTATGCTATGTATTTACAAGAAAATCAGGTTATATATGGGGTCAACAGGTGTTCGCTTATATCCGCGGTTTCAGCCATCCACGGTCTTGGAACGTATCTCCCACGGATACAGGGGTCTTACTGCATCTAAAACTGAAATAATATACAGATCAGAAACAATTTTGTTATGCTTCATTTTGGGAAATTTTTGAAGACAGTAAGAAGATCACGAAGTCACTAAAGTTTTAAGAGCCACTGAAACATGGCATGCCTGAGATGCTCTCAGCAGGACCGCTGATAGTCCAGGAGGTGGGGAGGAGGGGGTTCCAAAAAGATTAGTGCAGTGGTTCCCAACCACACCGGTTAAAAGCGAACCATTTTATCATAACGCACAAAAATCATTATGCCCGTTAAAGGAAATATAAAGAAAGAGAGAAAAAAAAAAACTTACAAAAGAAGAATATCCAACGTAATTTATTCTGAATTTCTTTTTGAATTACAGTATGTCTTTTATTCCGAAAATTACTTTTTGTTCCCCCCCTCTCCTTTCTTTTAGGTATTATTCCCTGATACCTGTTGTAACATTCAACCGTAATCATAGGGTTTTGTGGAGTGCGCCACCGGTGGTTTCCCACATATGCGCAATCCAACAGTAATCAGTCATCACATAAATTTTTCTATCCTTCCCTGATTCTTCCTTTTCATTTCTTTGATATCGTGACTAGTCTTCTCCGTTTTCGCTAACAGCTCCGGGATTTTCGGGGAAATATTCAAATGCGAGTACAGGTAACCCTCGTATAACATGGTTATTACGTTCCTGTAAAATGTCGTGTTGTGCGAAACCATATTATACGGGACTAAAAAAAAAAAAAAAAAAAGGTACAAAAATGAGGGTTACGTTCCAAAAGCTAACAAAAATACACTATTTCGTTAACAAACTAACAAAAATACACCATTCTAGATTTCGTGTATCTTCTGCTCTCTTTAAAAAAATCAGTAACCTGGGTTTGTTTGCTTTTGCTTGATAAATATTTGTGAATTTCATTGTATGGAACTAAGCATTTTTGAAGCTCCCTTTTGAACTCCTTTCATTCAAGAATCTGCATTCAAAAAATAAGATTCTAATTGCTCGGCTAACCTTATGCCTTCCCGTATGCTTTTTAGTGTAAAATTTGGAAGTTTAGATTTTTCATCTGCGATATCATCATCTGAATTGATTTGACCTCCGATGCCATTTGCACCAAATCGCCTACGTCGGCTTCTTTTTTTACCAGTAATTCTTGAACATCTTCAGTAATCATATATATATATATATATATATTTTTTTTTTTAAGAGCATCGGCGACTAAGGCGATGTTAATCTGTTTATATTTTCCATGAATTGGAAAAAACAGAAAATCGACCTCAGGTCGATTTTCTGTTTTGTTTGACGAAAAACCCGAGTTTCCGGGAGAAAAAACCATGCTGCCCGAGCCCGACTAACTCAAACACGTTGTGAAAAAGATCCATAAAAATTCCTCCCTTCATCGACGGGATTCGAACTCGGATCTTTTCCAGCTGGTGCGGGGAGGAGAGCGATTCTATGAATTTGTGCTACCCACGAGGGCTTCAGTAGTCATATCATCAAAACCTTTCCCTCCTACCGACGTAAACAAGTTCTACTATCGCACCAATTCCGTTTTCTGCCCGTTCGATCATATTTCCTGAATTAACTGACTCTGGCCATACATTTTTCCTCATGCATTTAATGTTGACGGTTTTACTTCTTTCAGAGATAAAGCTATGATTCTGATACAGTCCACAATTGAGAAATGTTCCTATGCCTCCATTACTTCAATAGATTCGGAATCATTTTTTTACAAAATCCATTGTAACGATTTTCTAATGTAATGAGTTTTAAAGGTGGATATAATACCTTGATCTAACGACTGAACGAAAGAAGCTGTATTAACCCAATACAACTGTGGCGGTAGGAACATAACTTCAACGTTTGGATAACTTAAATCTTTTGGATGGCCTGGTGTGCTATCCAATAGTAATAAAACTTTGAAATCTAAATTTTTCCGCAAGTTCAAAAGTACAGAACGTAACAAGGGAATTTCCCAACAAAATAAAATACACGGATTTCTCAATAATTTTTTTTTTTTTTTTTTTTTTGACTAGAGAGTCAATAGCGGAGATTGAAAAAGAGTGGAAACGTTGAAAAATTATATCCAACATAATAACGGGGTTTTCCCGCACAAAAGCTCAAAAATAAGCTGTTGTGCGATGTGTACCGAAATTCTCTAATCGTGTGAGAGTGAAACTTTGTTATATAAGTACCGTGTAGTGCGAGGATTGCCGCAATTTATCAATCGCGTTAGAGCGAAACCGTGATGTAGAAGTACCGTGTTATACGGGGGTTGCCTGTATACTCAAATTATGCAGTTTTAATTAGAGATTTTTTAACAAAAAAATTACCTGTCATTTCATTTTAATTAGCAGTTATAGAATTATGTACCGTACTTGTACCTCAGAAGACAAAAAAGTTAGCAGACTGCAGAGGACGGCTGTATAAAGACATAAGTCCCCGATGCAAACAGGAAAATACTGCTCGTCCTCCGCTATACGAAAAAGTTTCATTAAGATGTATTTATATTGCCGCCTCTGAGAAGGTGGGTGGGTGTGGCCTCTTTCAGGCTCCAGCTGTAGAACCGGCAATATTAAAAGAAAAAAAACTAGTGGCGTAAAATTGCCTTGTACGTCTTTTTATGAGTCGTGAGAGAAAATGAAGTCATATGATGCGCAGAGCAATAAATGGGTTATATAAGAGTAAACAGAACACGCAATAGGATATACGAAGTGTATAACTTATATGTGTACCATTCAGAGTTGCAATTAAGTGGTTTTAAACATCGCTTCCTGGGTGATTAGAGTGCACGATACCAATATAATACCGCAGAAAACAGCAGAAAAATTACAGCAGGAAAGGCCATTGAATTAAAATGCATGCGAACAAACGTTTTCCAGCTGGATGGAAAAAATAAGGAAAAAAAAAAAAAAACATCCACTTACACAAATGAATCTATTTTCGGGGGGGGGGGGGGATATTCATCAATGTAAATTCTGCAGAGTTAAGAAGGGGTTCTGAAATTTAGCTGTTCGTTCACACCTCCGAATTCCTGTTCCAATCTACCATGCAATCTGTACTACAGTTTAATTTTACTTCGTAAAATATCCCGAATTTTTAATCCTTAAGCTCGCAAAAAAAAAACTGGTTCAACTATAACTGCAGCTACATTTAAAAACTATCATCCGTCACTTTTCTCCCCCCCCTCCTTTTTATATTTTTATTACCAGAGAATGAATAACAATAAATTCAGCACTCATGATTAAAGATATAAATAACTCTTTATGGCTGGCCTGCATGAAACATTTAAAGAAGCACTGTTGCCTTCCACGGACAGTGGCGCCAAGAGGTAACACATTATAATGGACTTCATTTAGATTGGAGTCGGCTGTCACCGACTCCAATCTAAATTATGAGCCAACATTGTACACCAGTAAAGTGTTGCTTTATAAATCGTCATCAGTCGGCAATTCAAGCGAAAATTTTCCCCTGCACGCAAAAAAAAACTAAAATAATGGCTGTCATTCTGACAACAAACAATTACCTGCGAATCAGAGAGAATTAGAAGATCATATAGCAAACGAAAGAACACGAAAAGACCTTGATCGGAAAGTTCAGAACTCCCCTTTAAACAACTTACATATATATAATGCTATTGAGTACTTTGGTTTTTTTTTTTTTTTTTTTTTTTTTGTCCTCGCTTTTCCCCCATTATATATGGGGTCAGCGTTTTTTTTTTTTATTGTTTTGGCGTGAAATTTTTGCGGCCGGATGCCCTTCCTGACGCCAACCTTCACCCGGGCCTGGGATATGCAGTGGTCATTCCCTGACCTTCTGCATCCTCCGTATTTGGTGGTCACACGAGCTCGAACCCCGGTCTAATCAAGAAGCGTGTGTGCTACGCACTACTGCTCCTGCCCACCTGGCTACGGAGGAACCAATTATTGAGTACTTTAGTACAGTTATATTAATTTTTATTTCAAGCAGATAAATTATGTCATGTATTTAATATAAGAATAGAATCTGCGAAGTGTATAAGATATTTGAGTACATAGGCACACATTAAAAATGGGAATACTATAATGTTGTAAATGGCGCCTCCGTAGCCAGGTGGAAAGGAGCAGCAGTGCGTAACACACGCTTCTTGATTAGACCGGGATTCGAGCCCGTCACCACCACATGAGGAAAGGTCAGGGAATGACCACCGCATATTCCCGGAGCAATATGGCCTTAGTTGCTAATGCTCGTAAAAACCAAATAGCAAACAAACATGTTATAAATGTATCTGCAGAGCACGCTGTGACTGGGGAAAAGATTATTTATTTATTTATTCAGTTAGAGATCATTTAAACAAAAAGGCTGCATTTAGCACTGTCAGGGGACGGTTTCCACCCCACTTCCTCTAATGCAGTGGTGCACAAAACGTGGTTGCACATTAATGCCATCCAATACATATTTTCTTTCAGGTATGGCCTGCTGAAGTACTGTTCCCCCAAGAGTACATACAGCGTTGTCATACCAGTATTTTATTTATTTTTTTCTTTTATTATTTTCCCCCCTTTCTTTTACCAACTGGCTTGCTTCAACTATTCTTTCAGAGACAAAAACTATATTAGTGATAAGGATAGCAGCATTAGCATTTTTCTAATTTTTTAACAATTTAAACCGCCCGGCTGGATGACACGACAATGGCACATGTACCAACATTTGGGAAACGCCACTCTAAAGAAATATATTTATTTTGATATTAAACCCAAAAAAATTGAAATCAGTCTTTCTCAAGACACTTCGCAACTCCAAAACCAGATGTTCCCACCATTCTGGAATCTTCCAACAACTAAAGTATAGGAAGATTTCAAAATGGCGCCACCAAAAAAAAAAAAAAAGTGGGGTTGTTAGCATTCTCTGCATTAGGTTATCAAAGCTAACTAATAACAAAATTTATTTTGTTTTTTAATATCCAAATTATTAATAGCTGTATATAAAGAAAAATCAGATCAATGAACACTAAATTGATTCAATGAAATGCAGTGAATTTAAAGTTGGCCTACCGGTAGAGTATCGGTTGCTTCGACTTCTCCATTCGGATATAAGAATGGGCGCTCAAAATCTTGAACTTTGTACGGAAGATGCTCTAAGTAGCCATTATGATCCTGTTGAAACATTGTTAGATGCCGTTCTACTTCTTCAGGATCAGCTAAAATACGAGTCGGAACGATGGGGGCGCTACTATGTAAGGCATTATAATCAGGTGATGCAGGTTCAATAGGACGAGCCACAATTAACCGCACATGACTTCCTGACTGTCGAAGAACCATTGCAACTTGTTCCGATCCCATTCCACGCAAATTCACTTCTCCTATCTGTAAAATATGGTCTCCGCTCTGAAGGCGATTATCCTAGAAAGGGAAAAAAAAAAAAAAAAATATATATATATATATGTATATATACTGTATATACATATATGATTAAATTAATCCAAAAATCAAATAGAGAAATAATAGAAAAGCTAACATAAGTGGCAGCAGAAAAAGCACAATCCACTACATGTTGCTTATAATATGCTAAATTAAAATAGGATATTGCCAGTAGCATGGCAAACCAGTAGAGTGAAAATGAACTGAACCAAATAATATAACAATAACAGAAAAATATAGGGGGGGGGGTAAAGAAGAAAAGGGTAGTGTTGAAGCAACGTTCCTAAAATAATTTAGAAATTAAGCCAATTAAAAGAAATTTAGCGGCGCTCCCTAGTAAGCACCCGTTTCCGAATTATGTGAAATCTCACTAAGGTGGAAACGTAAACTAACATTACATGACCAAATAAACTGAAAATTAAAAAAATATTTTGGTCAGTCTATTTTATTTTATTAATTTTCAGTTTATTTGGTCATGTAATGTTGTTAGTTTACGTTTCCACCTTAGTGAG
Source organism: Mastigoproctus giganteus (assembly GCF_048544385.1). Classification (NCBI taxonomy): domain Eukaryota; kingdom Metazoa; phylum Arthropoda; class Arachnida; order Uropygi; family Thelyphonidae; genus Mastigoproctus; species Mastigoproctus giganteus. Next base: position 38,117,666 of record NC_143584.1, on the reverse strand, counting down.
ATTTCACATAATTCGGAAACGGGTGCTTACTAGGGGGCACAGCTAAATTTCTTTTAATTGGAGGCGCCTCCGTAGCCAGGTGGGAAGGAGCAGCAGTGCGTAGCACACGCTTCTTGATTAGACCGGGGTTCGAGCCCGTCACCACCAAATACGGAGGATGCGGAAAGGTCAGGGAATGACCAGCCCATATCTCCGGAGCAATATGGCCTTAGTTGCTAATGCTCCTGAAAACCAAAACAACAACAACTTTTAATTGGCTTACTTTCCAAATTATTTTAGGAACGTGGCTTCAACACTACCCTTTTCTTCTTTACTCCCCCCCCCCTTATATTTTTCTGTTATTGTTATTTTATTTGGTTCTGTTCATTTTCACTCTACTGGTTTGCCATGCTACTGTCAATATCCTATTTTAATTTAGCTTATATATATATATATATATATAGTCATATTCTATATTTTTTTAAGGGATCTGCACAAATCTGTGTCCTAAAAACAGTCTGAACACAAACATCACAGGCAGAAACTATATACCAGTAAAAGGATTAAAACACATTTTCACATGAGACAATCACAATCTATCAGAAAATTTGTTACTGTCTTCATCAACGTTGACCTGTCAGATGTATGTATCTGAACAAGGGATGGTATCGATTTTACAAAAGATTCGCAATTACGTTATTTCCTACAGGTACAAGCTTTCCGTGATACTGCCTTAAAGTACCACAGAATGTATCTGCTTTCATCCTTTCGGGTTGGGTTTGATTCTCATGATTAGCTTCCTGAAATATCTTTCTCTCTATCTCCCCTTCCCCAGAATTACTTTAGTGTTTAAGTATGTATGGAGTCCATGTGCTACACATTTGTCGTTTACGATGACTGTTGTAATAAAGTATATGTATTCTGAAATAAATCGAACTTTGAGGGAAAATATATATATATTTAAGTAAGAAATGAGTATAACTAGTAGAACACTACACTACGTGGATTCTGAAGTATAAATAATTTACTGAACATAACAGAACATTATACACATCAATAGAATACAAAAATACAGTAATTCAAAAGTGGGGGGGGGGGGGGGGTTAGATATTACTGTACCATAGGGCCGAAGTGTCACGATCCATCAATGTCCAGTCTGTAATCCCGCTGAAATCTGCTTTTGAAAGGCGGGTTTGGGAAAGGGGGATACAGACCAGGTAAAAACTTCACGAGATGTATTTCCTCCAGAGAGCAACTCTTGACAATAACAACAAACATAAAAGAAGAAATACTGTCAGTGGTCCGTGTCGGATATCTGTCGAAGCTGCATTTTGTCAATGATTTACTGTTTACCAGAGTCGGACAGTCTGTGATCACTATCGCGGCCCGAGTGAAAGCTGCATTGCGCTGATTGGCACTATCTTGTCTGTTTTCAATAGGCAGCAAGCTTAGTGGGATGACTGGGAATTGACTGTTACGGAGTGCAAAGAGCTTGGTTAGGGTTGGCTGGCTGCTAGCTATCTAGAAAGTCTGTCTTGGAATCATAGGGACCTCCTGGTATCGACAGACGCAACATTGGGTGCGAGAAGAGGAGTTGGGGAAGGACACAATGGTGGAACTGCATCTGAGGTCAGAGAAGAGAGTAATCCAAGAGGGAAGAGAGGTAAATCTGTCAGTTTTGGCACCTGGGCTGTACTGGATGGTCCAAGCTTCTAGAATAGTGGTTTTCAACCGGGGTGCAGCAACAACATTCCAGGGGTGCTACATAATTTGGGTTCAAGTTACTTAAACTATTATTTTTTTTAATTTATATAGTTATTTTATTACAAAAAGGTGTAGAGTATCTTTTTCATTTTGTGGTGATCTATAATTGATGTTTACTTAGTACCTCTATATAAAGAATGAAATTAAATACTGTATATATATAATTTGTATTATGAAATGTACTTTTGATAATTATATTATTATAATAAATATCATATAATATATATATATATATATATATATATATATATATATATATATATATATATATATAGAGAGAGAGAGAGAGAGAGAGAGAGAGAGAGAGAATCGGATCTAACAGGCAGAAAATTGGGTAGGGGTGCCGCAAAATAAAATTAATTAATTACTTAGGAATGCAGTTATTAAAAAAAGGTTGAAACCACTGTTCTAGAAACTAGAACAGTGGTTTTCAATCACTGTTCGGGAGATTGTGTGAGACATCAAAGATCCTGGGACTGTTAAGGTATGGGCCTCTCGCATGTGCTATGAAACATCATATATTCATATATACATATCAAATGATATGTTCATATATGAAACATCACTTCCTTCCTCTTCATAGTTTAGAATCTTATCATATCAATGCGAAAATTTAAAACAGCAATTAAATACAAGTATTAAATATTTATTAAGTTAACACATTCTAAAAAAGCATAAACAACATACAATGTCGCATTCTCCTCAAAATAGAATAGAATTTTAAGTATTCTCTTACCATTCTACAACTGAGAGAAATTAAAACAAAACCCAGAAAACGAACATGGCGTGCATAAACTTGAAGAACCGGAGTTACTGTACGGTTTCATCTGGACTAATAAAGGAAAGCGCGAAATATCGATAGAAAACAAGCACAGTAATAATTATTTGAATAAACTAATATCAGCCACTGATAATTTAGCCAGGTAAAAATTAAAACTAAATAAATACACGCTTCGCAAAGCAGCATATCATTGGGAATAAATGACCAGAGCAGTTGTGATATATGAGGAAAAGTCGAAATTGATAATAAATCCTATTCCTGACAGCTTTTCGTTTACGGGCATTTTATGAAAGCCACTAATCAGCAGCTATTTCTTAGCACAGAAAGAAATAAAAGGTACTCTGACTAATAAACATAAGTGGATAAACTGCGAACAGGGCTTAGGAAAGACTTTTATTATTATCTGTAAGGAAAGTGATGTTTATAATAACAGGACTACAACTTTACCAATATGAGGTTTTTAAAAAATTTTACTTCCTGAAGATTCACAATAGCGGTCAATTACAGACCTCGACACTGAAAAGAAGCGGCATACCGTGGTGGCCGATACTGCAGGGAGGTCATTAGCTGCAATTGCTTATGATTAAGATTTCTTAATTGAAGAGAACAGTGGAACTACCTTGGTGTAAGTCAATTACACGCACCACTAATAATGAGTCTAATGTACTTGTACAAGGCAGGAAGAGCAATGATTAAGTAGTAACCTGTCATTCAGGTAAAATGGAGTACCAAAACAAGTCGTATGAGGAAACTAAATAAATGAAATTGTACAAAATGATCTATATTGCGGTAGTAATATAATAATAACCTGTAGGATAGTCAGAGAATTCCTCGACCTACAGTAACACCAAACATAACGACAACCACCCTGTGTACTTAGTAGCAATACCCGTCACAAGGCGGAACCCCCAATCAGGGAGAAATAATATAAGAGCAATAATAATAATAAATCTGATTGACATAGCGGTGCCAAAAACTGGCATCTTGAAGAAAATAAAAGGAGAAAATCAGAACTTAAGACAAGAGATCAAAGAGATGTGGCATATGCAAGAAGTAACGACTATCCCGATTATAGTGTCAACAACGGTATGGTGCCAAAGAATCTACACAAGAGCCTAGCAGCAATAGGTCTCCCAGCGAGCACTTACAAGAAACTCCAGAAAGTCGCAATCTTGAACACCTGTAGGATTCTCAGAGTCCCTCGACCAACAGTAGCACCAGACATAACAAGAACCACCTGTACTTGATAGCAATACCCGTCACAAGGTGGAACCCCAAATCAGGGGAAAAAAATAATAATAATAATTGACCAGCTGCATAACCAAGAAGATATCAAACCACTTGGAGAGCCAGAACATAATGGCCGAACAGCAGAAAGGATGTAAGCGGACGATGCAAGGAGCAATTAATCATAAATGTGCGGTCATAGAACAAGCCTATAAGATGCGCCAACCTGTACACGGCCTACATCGATTACCGCAAGGCCTTCGACTCCATGCCTCATAGATGGCTAATAGAGACGCTGAACATCTACAAAGTCGATCCGATAGTGACAAACTTCCTAGGGGTAACGATGGCGAAATGGACTACCGCCATTAAGGTCGAGAACATCACAACCAGACCGATCCCCCTCGGAAGAATCTTTCAGGGAGATGCCGTGAGCCCACTGTGGTTCTGTCTAGCACTTAACCAGCTATCCATCATGCTAAACAGCAAGTACGGATATAACCTCAAATAAGGAAGGAATAGGAATAACCTGTACACCCTCACCCACTTGATGTGCATAGATGACATCCAAGCTCTATGCGGCAACCGAGAAGCAACTCCAGCAACTACTCCGCATCATCGAAGAATTCAGAAATGATATCGAGATGGAATTTGGTCTAGACAAATGCAAGATCCACGGATTACATCAGCGGGAACTACGAACTGCAGACTGGTAAAGCGATCGAAGCCATGACAGAGGGAGAGACTAACAAATACCTCGGAATGATGCAGGCTGAGCAGTTATAGAACAAGGAAATAAAGACCCGCCTGACCGAAAAATACTACCAGAGACTCAGAAACCTGCTGAAAGCAAAGCTGAACGGAGGGAACACAGTTAAAGCCAAAAACATCTATGCAGTACCAGTGCTAACATACTCCTTCAAGATCATAGACTGGACGAGCTGGAGAAGATTATGAGATCGACCAGGATAATGATGACCAAGAGGCGCCAACACTACCAGAAGTCGGCCATCAAGAGACTGACCACAGCCCATAAAGAAGGAGGTGAAGTGACCTAACTGAACAAGAGAAAATTGCGATTAAGAACCTGCGGGATTACTTCCACGAAAACACAGCACCAATCCACTAAGCCATAAGAAAAATAGACATAAGGCAAAAACAGTGAAATTCATCAAGGGGACCATACTTACACAGAGAGAAGAAACAAAGACAGAAAGATGAGAGAAGAAGATGCTCCATTGCAGACACTACAATGACCTCCATCAATACTGCATAGATAAGATGGCTTCCAACGCTTGGCACAGAAAAATGGAAGGCTCTTCCCCGAGACCGAAGGATTCATGCGCACCATTCAAGACCAGACAAACCAGGAATTACAGGAAATACGTTGGACCTCGGATTAACAGATGCCACATGTCGACGATGCCACCTGACCACAGAAACAATCCAGCACATTACTGCAGGATACAGGGTGATCACCCAGACGGAGTACACTCACAGTCACGACCAGGTGGCCATGATAATATATTAGAAGCTAGAATAATGATAATATATTAAAAGTTGTCCAAGTATAATCGGTGATTGGAAACCGCAAAATGCCTTTCTAAAATAAGAATACCAGCTTCTAGCACAACAAAAAAAGACGTGATAAATGTCATCTAAGGTCTTTGTTTCTGAGAACCCATAAGTGTCACAATAATTTTGGGTTACGAAGTGAAATCTAACGTCTTATGGCTACAGATCGACCGATTCGTAATACTGAATCTAGTATAAGTACGCGTACAGTACTTACTCTCTACCTCGGTAAAGAATACCAGCTTCTAGCACAACAAAAAAGGACATGTGATAAATGTCATCTAAGGTCTTTGTTTCTGAGAACCCATAAGTGTCACAATAATTTTGGGTTACGAAGCTAAATCTAGCGTCTTATAGCTACAGATCGACCGATTCGTAATACTGAATCTAGTATAAGTACGCGTATTTACTCTCTACCTCGGTAAAAAAGACCTGTTGCTAAGTCTGACAATCAAATTAAGTCCATTCATTGGCATTGATAATAATTAAAAATAACATGTAATTAACAAAAATAAAACTTCAATACAAACATAAAATTCAAGTATGATTTATATTCTGCACAAAATCCGTTTCTGCATAAGAAACGGATCTTGCTAGCTATGATTGAATAATTACAGAATTCATCTAATCTAGCTATTAAAATAATGCTATTTTTAGAAAAAATGGAACAAGATATATTTTTATTTAGCAGAAAAATAAAAATATCAAATAATTTCGAGAATAATTTATTATTATTATTATTAAAATCAGTTTATTTCCCAAGAAACCTTGGTTCACCCCGGGACGGCTCTGTGCCAGAAGGGTGTGAATACAGACTAAGGTGCGAGGAACGCAATGTACAATAAGCAAGGGTACATTCGTGCTCGACCCGAGACTTTACAGGGTTAAATAAACAATAATGTACAAAATACACAGTAATATACATGATTACATGAAAACAGAAAGTCTTTGCCATATACAAATAGGCAAGTTTAAAAAAAAAAAAAAAAAGTCTGTCCAGGAGCAGGGGAGTATTATAGGTTCATAATCTGGTAACAGTTCTTGAGGATTTCCTTCCTGTAGGGCTTGTCTTCACAGAACCTGTCAGGGTGGATCCTAAATTTATTGAAGATCCGAAGACAATTGGCTGGAAACATGTTCCTCAGGGAATCAATGTTTGACAGAGTAAGACGTAGAGGGAGACAGGAGTCGGGGTGCTTCCCTCTTGCTCTCCTCGGGCCAGAGATTAATGCGGATACTGATGGAGCATCAATTCGCCTCGTTATAAGCCGTGCAAGCGTGAGAACATTTTTTGTCATGATGATATGTCTCCAAGGAGTGGTGCCTAGATTTGCTTGTAGGATAGATCTGGAGATAGTTAGGGGGCGGCCTACCACCCTGTTCATCCATCTAAGCAACCTGTACTCTAAACTAAGATACTTCTGAAGGTATGAGGCAGGGGCAGATGACCAAATTTCCGAAGCATAGAGAGGAATCGGCGTAATACACCTCAGGATGTGCCGAACAAGCAGCGCTGGCTGATGCACACCAACGAGCTCTTGACGCACTGTCCAAAGAGCAGCGTACGTCTTCTGCCTCATCCTGGCAAAGTGAGGCTGAAATGTGAGCCCAACGTCCCAGGTGAGGCCAAGATCAGTATGAGAGGTCACCTTTTGCACCGGTTCCCCACTCACAAAGATTTGGATATCATTTTTGGCTCTCTTCTTGGTTATTGTCAGTTGTGCTGATTTGGAAGGGCTCAGATGTAGCCCTATTGTGGCAAGATAACTTTCCAAGCTCAATATCTGCCTAGAAGCTTGTTGGTTGATATCATGAATCTGATGATTATGATCTGAGCTCACGTAGAACTTCAGATCGTCGGCATAACAGACAAAGTTCGGATTCTGAGCAAGGAAAGGCTCCAAAACTGCTGCAAACAGTATAGCTGACAGTACACTTCCTTGTGGGATGCCTCTTGAGACGTCAATAGTTTCTTGAAAGTCATTGTGGGTCACAGACAGATGTCTAGGAAGTAAAATAGACTTCAAAATTTGAAGTAAGGTTTCCGCCAGGCCGAAGTAGTGTTTCAGAATGGTAAAAAGAGCTGGGAGGTGTATTCTGTCATAAGCCGATTTTATGTCGAGGAATATGATATCAATCTGTGATTTGTTGTTAAGGGTGTGTTGAATTCTGAAGAGGGTATCAAGAAGATTGGTAGTTGTCGATCTCCTTTGTAGAACGGTATGGAGGTACTCGGGCCTGTGTGCAAAGCAATGCTGGGCAATTGTTGGCTGAATTACTTTTTCGAAAATTTTGAGTAAAGAACAGCTGATGGATATTGGTCTCAGGTCTTTAGGAGATTTGGGTTTCTTGGTCTTTGGAATGGGCTTATTTATCATTTGTGTATTTGGAATAATGCATACATTACAGTACATAAACACTAATTCACCTGTATGCAGAAATGCCAATTAAGAATTAACATGAATATACAATAATCAATAATATGGAACTATTTAGCTTATTTGAATAACAAATAATGACTTATGAAAAATAATGTAAAAATTGTGAAACTAAATACCCTTGTTAATTTTAACTAAACATAACAGGTTAATAGCAGAATTTAAAAAAAATATTAGTTTCATATGAGTCCGATAAAAATCTGACTCATGAATAATTTGTTCTGAGACGAGGAAAGGAGACCGTGCAATGGAATAAGAAAGACAAGAGAGTTAATAAAGTTGGCAGTCAACAAGACTGAGGATGCCGTCGTAACTTAAGAGGAATTAAATGAAACCTGTTGCACAGCTGTAATCTCTGCGACGGAACTCGATGTGATAACTTTTAGTTAGTTAGTTGAGTTTTATTGGCGCATCAGCAACTTAGGCTATAATGCGCCAAAACTTTGTCAAAAAACTTAGTAATACATTCAGTGACCTAATGAATTAGGTCACTAAGTCAGGGTATAAAACAATTATAAACTGTAAAAGACAAATATTTGTAAACAAGTAACAATAGTAAATCTTAAAATAATAAGATTTTTTTAAATATGAGTAAAAAGGTTTACTGTTTTTAGGAAACTAAAAATAGCAGACACATGGTCATTGTCGGATAAAATCTGGCTGAGTGTATACGGCTCAGTCAGATGGTTAAAAGCGATAAAACGAGCATTACTAAAACTGGAACAGTCACATAAAATATGTTTAACAGATAAAATGGTGTCGCATTGCTCGCACATAGGAGGATCATCCGCCCTCAGCAGAAACGAATGTGTCAGATGACTGTGTCCTATGCGGAGTCGGGCAAGAACAACTTCCTCGCTCCGATTCCTGCGCAGACTGGACTGCCGATGTGATAACCAAATATTCTTTAGGTTATAGTACAAACTCTTAATGTGAAATCGAAGCCCAGCACTTTTCCAAATTCGTTAGCAGTTGTGCAAAATACTCTTACGTTGGTAGTCGCAGGGAACGTCGGATTCGAAATTCAGATGCTTGTGGTACAGGAATATGTGAACACTTCTCGGTGATTTTTTTAGGTTTGTATATGAAAATAATCTCTCCCTCCCTTGTGTAATGATACAGACGCTAGAACACTTCAATTTCATATCGAGTTCCCCAAATATTGCACTACTTGAAGCGGGGAAAATTTCCTTATTTGTAAGGGAATGCTTTATTTGCTGAAATAAATCCCTTATATATTCTAAATTTGTAAACTTAAGACTTAAATTTGTAAAGTTTGTAAAGAAGTAAGGTTTGCATCGAAAAGATTATTTTATATATATATATATATATTTATTTATTTTGTGTGTGTGTGTGTGTGTGTGTGTGTGTGTGTGTGTGTGTGTGAGAGAGAGAGAGAGAGAGAGAGAGAGAGAGAGAGAGAGAGAGACCTATTTTATACCAGGCGCTCTGCATCTTCATAATAACGCTCTCGGTACTGAAGTACTTCAAATAAACAGCAGCTACTGAGACAGGAGACTGTTCTGTTTATTTTACGTAGCGCAATTCCGACGAAATTCGGTGCGAAGGCGAAAGCGGAACGATTGGATTGTGCCGCTTCAGTTCTCAAAATTATTGCTCTCTTGTTAGGCATTCTTTCTATTTCTTTACTTAATCTTCTGCATTTTTCTTTAATGCAAACAATACTATAGGAGTATTTTGTATAAATGTGCCTGTTGAATGAAAGCTGCTTCGTTAGTTTTATGGTATGCCAGAGAATGAAGCAACTTAAATTCAACAGGCACCTGAAAGCATAACCCCCACTATTTTTCTAGAACACACTTTGTACCCTAATCACTTCTCGACACTATGAGCAACATCGTTATTTGTCGACAGCGTTGTCTTTTGAAGTGTGTGTGTGTGTGCGCGAAAATCCACTAGTAATCTAAATGGAGCCTTGTCTATCGAATAGGATGTGGAAATTCAAAATCTAAAATTATTCTCTCTGACACCGTTAACTGTGTCAGAGAGACACGGTTACCGTTAACAAGCCTTGTGATTGGGAAGGTTGTACAACAAGAAATGGATAGCTCTAAGAGCATCCTATGATATGTAATCTTTAATTGTTCATTAAATCTCAGACTTTTTTTTTTTTTTTTTTTTGGTAGTTGTTGGTGCATAGGCTTCTGTGGCTAAAATGCACCTCCCAAGGTTTTTGCAGTACTTTGATCCAAGCCCGAGGCGGGAATCGACCCGCGACCTTTGGGTTGCCAGGCAGGCACTTTACCCACCCGGCTAGCCCGGTCGGCAAATCTCAGATAAGGAAGAATAATATGCACCTGTAATGGGATTGCCGTTTTGAATGTAATCGATAAATATCACATTTTCCTTTTCCCAAAACTGATTCAATCAACTGATACAGTAGTGTGTGTGCTGAAGTAAAATCAAAGTCCTCCCAGGTAGCAGAGTGAACATAATTACCATCTTCTCACACCGGCTGTAAAAGGCCTAAGTTCGAATCGAATCCAGTCAGTGAGAAATTTCTAAAGGAATTTTTTACACAACGTAGCTAAGTTAGTCGATATGAGGCAAGGGTTGCATCTCTCTCTCTCTCTCTCTCTCTCTCTGAACTCAAGTTTTTAGTCTAGCAAACAGCAAACCAACAGAAAGAATAGACACATATACGCAAGCCTCACAGCTTTAGTTGCCTTGGCGTTTAACAGATACCGAAGTAAAAAAGGGGGAAAAAATGCACTGCACGGTACTATGTTACGCAAAGACATCTAAGCAATACAGTTTTCGATAAGGATATCATACTTCGCGTCCTGCTCTGTCCTGGGGCTTCCCAGACCAGGACAGCCTCATTCTCTTCCTCTCTTGTTCTGAGGATGTTCCCCCCACCTCCTCTCTTCTCCCTCTTTCTCATTATCTGGAATTTAATTCTTCCCTGAGAAATTCTTTCCTCAGGGAGGAGGGCGAGCTAGTAGTAGGGGAGGCATTGCCTTCCCGTGGCTAGGGTCGAGTGCCTGGAAGCGGTCTTGCTTATAGGTAGCCAAAAAGCCAAAACCCGACAGTACACTACAGAGCACACACTAAAGCTCACAAACAGTTTTCTTTCTTTCCTGTCATTTCCCGCGCGGGATGAAATGCTCCTGTGAGGGATGAAAAACTTTTTTTTCCTCCTCCCTTTCTCTTCCTCTATCTTCATCTGACACGGGATTTCTTGTGGGGGATGAATTTTATTTTATGTTTTTTTTTTATTTTTATTTTTTTTTTACACTACACGTATATGGCCTAACCTTACAGAGTCTGTAAAAATGAACAGGGCAACGAGGCAGAGATGAACTTAGGTTCTAGGAGCCGCCCAAACAGAAAATACAAGCAACAACAAGGATAATATACCGAAATCAGGCATCGGATCAGATTTCTGCGATTAGAAGAAGTCAAACTCTCCCAAATTCACAGAAGAATTTGGATTTGGAAGAGCAGCCATAGACGGAAGCCAAATCCAAATCTCTCCAAACGAGTGACAATTACTGTAATGGAGGACTGGGGACACATGTGTTGACTTTTCTAACACATAGCAGGTATGATGACCATGGCAGCATATTAAGGCATGCCGTATTAGTTTTAAACAAATTGCTTATAGGTTTTGATTTACGCTCGTATTATAAAAGAATGTTACAACACAAAGTGACCCCTATCCGTGACATGGTACAGTCAGCTGTGCATTCTAAATGTCTCTCTGGTTACCTCTGCTGCTGTACTGTGTTGTTATTTGACAGACTAGCCTTTCTGTTGCCTAGTGCAAATCTTGTCAACCACCGTTGGCCTCTCGCATCAACCAGCTGTTTCCGACAACGAGATCGCCGTTGGCTGGATGTTATTTGGTTATTGGATCATTCTCGATACACCCGAGACACAACCATTCGTGAAATTTTCAGCAGGGTTGCAATTTCCTAGATACTCTTATCAGCACGTTTGGCGCAGGCAACTATGCCACGTTTACAGTCACTTCAAATGTTTAGACTTTCCCATTCTCACACAATAAATTGCACGTATACAGCATCCCTAGATATCTGCCCGCCTGCTTTATACTGCTCGTATAAAGTACGAATATGTGATGCATAGTACGAATATGTGATGCAGTTACTGAAAAAGCTCCATTTCATGTAAAGGATAAGTTTATACATAATAATGGGGACACTCAGTGTATTTCACCCTAGATTCATAAGAATAATATATCTTTAAACCTCCAGTAAGTGTAAATTTTTATGATTATTAGGCTTAGGCTCAAACTATTCACTCTATTTCTCTTCCCTCCTTCCCACTCCCGACTGTTCCGTTAATCAGCAATACATTGAAGTGGTGGTCAGTCAGTTTACAGATCTCACCATTGTTGTACTTCACGACTTTCACTCTTTTGTTTACATTCATTCTGTTATTCCAAAACTTTTCTGAGCCTTAGGAGCTATAATAATACTATTGTTCGGCTTTTCTCAGCATCACTTAAGCTAGAGGCGATAAATCGATCTTGACGCTTATAACAATTGATTCTTTCTATTTTAGGCTACTGCCATGTAATGTCGAGTTCATCTCAACCTTGCCTTTCTGACTTTATTGAACGTGTTTAGATAAGTTCATTAGCTATTCATGCTTCTGTAATCTTATTGAATTTCATCGTTGTATTACTCGTCATGATAAGATTTCAGAGCTCCTAACTGTTACTTCTCAATATTGGACTTAAATTACATTATTTCATTTTTAATTTACCAACAATACAACAATGACTCAGACACCGGAAATATTAGCTTGTCTTTCTTTGGAGTTCTAATTCTCAATGACGGTTTTAAGCAAACATTTTATTTACCACCAAAGTCTCAGTATTAACTTATGAGCTAATTGGTTTAATCAGTATACTTAATCAATCACAGGATTTTAATATTTTAGAATCCAAGCATATATTTTCATACTTTTCGAGATTTCCTATTTGTTTTTATTGGTATCCACAAATAAGTTTATACTACTCATATTCCATGCACCTCTTATCTTGTACGTATATTTATGAGAATGCACACTATGGAAGGCGATTAAAAACACCAGTCTAAACTGGATATCTAAATTTCGTAGTTATTAAAAGTTTATTAAAAGATAATTAAAAATAACAAAATAAATAAAAGATTTTAATAAAGTATTATACAAGACCTTTCGTGGGAGTGTCCTTTCCACTAAGGAACAAACCTCGTCCCAACCTCTCTCTTCAACCTCCATAGGTTTCATTAAACAACCCCGACAGTAAAAGTGGCGCTTACACCGACTGAACTGCTTGAAAAGCAACAAGGCCATGAGGTATTTATTACCTTATGTATCTTAACTGTAAACTGTGAGCGTTCTATGGTCGGTTTGCCTTTGGTTGATGAAAACTTAGTTTTTATGATAATACTAATAAGTGAATCACGATATAAAAAGCCCATACAAGTTCCTCCTTTCCTGATGGAAAGTATTTCTCAACTACGACCAACTACTGAAATCATTAAAAAAAAAAAAAAAAAAAAAAAAAAAGGCTGTCTCACACGATGTGAATGAGGAGCGACATAATCTACTGTAATACCGCGAATAACTGCACTCAAATTAAAACCATGGGAAACATTTGAAGGCGACTTTCGAAAGGTCTTGCCTCATGCTCAGAGAAAAATATCCATTATACTGTATGATCAAAGGAATATCAGGAAAAGCATTTTAAGAGTAAAAGTTCATAATCCTATTAGGGCTTAAACATTTACTTCATTTTAGCCGAAATTCATATAACCTTACGATAATATATCATTTCCTCAGTGATACCTAGTAAACTCAGCAAACGAATCTGCATGGACTTTTTATTCGCACCTTTGCGTGTAATGAGATTATCAGTGTAAACATTTCTGAAATTAAAAATGACCCCACAAAAGACGTTTCCGCAAGTGATTTGCACCTTGTTGTTGCAGGAGTATTCTTTTATGATTGTAGGGGGAAAAAAAAAAAAAACATCGCCAAGTGACAGATGACACATTTCGCCAATGCCACCTTACCCCAGAAACAATCCAGCACATCACCGTGGGATACAAGGTGATCACCCAGACAGAGTACACTGAAAGACAGGACGATGTCGCAACGATAATACATCAGAAGATAGCGAAGAAATACCAATTGATCAAAGAAATTGAACAGTATTACGAGTAGGAACTTCAGGCCGTCACAGAGAACTCTACTCACAGACTATTCTGGAACAGTGCCATCATAACGGACAAGACGATCCTGCAGGCGCCTCCGTAGCCAGGTGGGAAGGAGCAGCAGTGCGTAGCACACGCTTCTTGATTAGACCGGAGTTCGAGCCCGTCACCACAAAATACGGAGGATGCGGAAGGGTCAGGGAATGACCACCCCATATCCCGGAGCAATATGGCCTTAGTTGCTAATGCTCCTAAAAATCAAATAACAAATAAACAAGACGATCCCGCACAACTGACCAGATATAACCCTCATCGAAAAGAAGGAAAAGGCTACCTACTTAATCGGCATAGCGGTTCCCAACACCAGTAACCTCCAGAAAACTTACGAGAAAAAAAAAAAAGAGGAAATACACAGACCTAAAACAGGGGTCAGAAATGTGGCATATGGAACAAGTAATGACCATCCCGATCACTGTGTCAACCACCGGCATGGTGCTGTGGTTCCTGCATAAGAACCTAGCAGCAACGGGGCTCTAAGAGAACACTTACATGCAGGAGCGTCTAGGAAATTTGCTCCCCACCTCAAAAAATATTTATATATTTTGTTGTACTTTTATTCATATAATGATAATAAATAGCAAAAGTAATACAATTATAATTATTGACAACGAAATTAATATCATCGCAACTAATGTGCGACCATTATATTTATACATATAAATCATATAACAAACAAGAATACAATAATATCACAGTAAATAACTAAATAAAGTTTATTCTTGATTTTCTTATTGAAAAATCGTTGACAATTTCAGAAATATTGAAACTGGAAACAACCTTTTTCATTACTAATGAAACTCAAATTTGCTAGCCTTACTTCTTTCATTGTTGATTTTAAATAGTTCTTTGCCATTTCTAATTTGGAAAAAGCGTGTTCTCCATGTGAGAAGAAGGGTGAGAAATATTCGTCTTGTAATAGAAACTTTGGGAAACATATAGCGGAGATCGTTTGAAAAAAATATACTGTAACGCATCATATGCTCCCATATTTCGCTGTAAAAAAATTGACAAATTTTCTATTTCTTCACACAAGTTAATAGCACTGATGAGAATTTCCTTAAAGAAGGATCTAACAAATTGGTTTGTCGGATCCATACAATGTTTAATTTTTTGTTTCTTTATTTAGAGATGATAACGAATAAAGGTCCGAAAAAAATTAAAACTATTATTATGAACCTTCAATTGTTCGAATCTCTCTTCTATTTGTAATATTGTTATATCTAGTATGACACAATAAAAATTTATTTTGTATGAAGCTTCAGGCGAATTTATAGTTTCATAATTACTTTCGTAAAGAAACATTCTTTTCTTTTTGTGGTAGTATAATTGAGACATCTGTAAATCTAGTTTCGCAGTGTATTTCATTATCAATAGCTGTTGCTTCATTTAACATATTTTGAAAACCATCATCTCTTCTAGATTCTTTAAAATACTCACTTAATTCATGTAACATTTTTATGATTGTTGGTACTGACGTGTTTAAATTTTGCATCGATTTGCTAACATTGATTTTTGATAACATATAATGCCATATTACAAGAGAACAAATAAATGTATATAAGATTTAATTTTTGTTAGTAATGATTTAGCTACATTTCTAGAATCATTATCACGGGAAATATCTGTATAGATATTGTAAAGAGCATCATATATTTTATCGAGATAGAATTGAAGGACTTTTACAGCATCAGTTCTACATTCCCATCGCGTTTCACAAGTAGGTTTAAGCGTCATTGTTGGAAGTTCCGATTTTAAGATACTCCAACGATAGGTTGATGCTGAAAATAAAACGTAAATTTCATGGACAATGCTAAAAACCTGCACAATTTCCTAGAAAGGTATTGTGAACAGTGTTTCTGGAAATCTTCTAACCAAGAAAGTACGGCCATGTAGAAAAAAAGGTTGGAGTCCACCTGGATTCTTGTATATTCTATAGTAAACTTTAGAGTAGACAAACATTATGCACACATCAACAAAAGTCCAGTAACATGTTTTAAAATTTCCTTCGTATATGCAGTAAGTTTTAGGCGCCCCTTGAACGTTGGCGCCCGGGTTCAGTGCACCCCTGCACCCTTGGGACAGCTTGACCCTGCTTACTGGGAACTCCAGAAAGCCCCGACCCTTAATACCTATAGGATAGTACAGAAATGGTTTCACCCTGGTCTATACACTCTCTAGTCATGGCTCCCTTAATGCAAAACTTGCAACTTTTAACCTTGCTGAATCATAACTATCTTCTTGTGGCGCCCCAGAACACTGGGAACATATTTTATACCACTGCCATCGATACCTATATTTTCGACAGAACCTTATCTCCACTGGTGTCACTGTCCCTGGAAATGAGCGGAAATTCCTGAGCACCAGAGAAAATTTCCAGTCGCTGCAAGAATTTGCTCGTCATGCTTGGGTTTGGGCTGCCCGAGGGACAGGATTTTATTATTTAGTTGTTTATTATTATTATTTTTATTATTATTTACTTACTTTATATTTTAATTTTTTTGCTCTGATATTAGGGCAGTAAGAGCTAAGAGTTTGCTTACTTCCTTTCAGGTGCAATCTTACATAAGATACTATACATGTCTACATGTAGGATAGCAAGAAAGTTCCTCGACCAACAGTAATAATAATAACAGTAACCAGTTACATCCAACTATCTCCCATGCAAGTGGTAGCACTACACGTTACGGGGTGGAAAATCACATTAAGGAGAAAGAGTTATAATATCTCTGGTTCAATATTGCCAGTCCGAGTAACACTGAGATGAGGGAAATCATGAGAAGGTCCAGGACTATGATAGAACAGTAGGCTCATCCAAAGTCATCGGCTAAGAGAATGACATAGCCCAGAAAGAAGGAAGGAATTTGACAGACCTCGTCGAAAAAGAAAATAAGATGATTTTTAAAAAATATATGAAGAATTACTTCTAGTCAGAATTACTTCTTATGGCCCCTAGCGCCATAAAAACGGACAAGACAATTCCAAAGAACAAACTGGTCATAATACATAAACCCTTACCCATAAGAATGAAAAGCTTTCTACCAGATCAACATTGCGGTGCCCAACCTCCAGAAAACCTACGAGGAAAAAGATAAGAAAGTATGTACACCGATATTAAGCAGGAAGTCAGAGAGATGCGACATATGGAACAATTAACGACCACCTGATCACCGTGTTAACAGCAGCAATATACCTCCTAGAGAACATCTACAAAAAAACAAAAAAAAACCCCTCAAACTATTATATTAGGACCACGCATAATTTCTTATATATGCCTGTATATGTGTTATGTTTGTAAATTTTGTGTTCTCTGGTCGATTTGCCTGTTTTTCTGGACGAAAAGTCCCCAGTTTCTGAGGGGAAATAACTTGCAATCTACACCTGAGACCGACTAACTCAGCCACGAAGTGAAAAAAGCCCATTAAGGAGAGAGCATCAGAATAGATAATTGTAAACATGTTACTACACTTCCTCACATTACGCAGCATTAACTATATTTACAAGCTACATCATACAGTTATATTTAAAATAAAAATATATAATATACATGAATGGCACTTCTCTGTCAAACGAATTTTGTCGTGACACAGGAGAACTTGGCAGATGGTGTGGAGGGCGCACGAACTTGTTCTTATTCGATTCTGGGATTGGAGCGAGCTACTAACACGAATATTTCCTGTAGGTTGTATTGCTGCAAAACCTATGCAAGTCGGCGTCAAGGTGCTGTACTTCCGGTAGCATTTGGTTTGGGAGGAAGCGGTCTGAGATATGAAGCCTCCGATGCTTCGAGCAGAGCACAAAGCATCGGAGTTCTGGCTTGTGTATTCACCAGTAACAGGAATCCCAAATAAACGGTGTTGAGATTGGACCCGTGAACTGTAGCTATCAGTCGTTGTATTTCGATGATATCAGGCAGTCGCTGCATCCCCAGTGAACTAGCTAAGGCTGTAGTTCTGTCCTGTGGTGGGAGACAAGCTTTCCGGTTAGCCCATTTAAGTATCCAGAATTCTGCTGCGAGGATTGGTTTCTTCGTTGTAGTAGCTGCTGTTGCCCACACTTCAGCAGCACAGAGGAGTGGAGAATAAATTACTGTTCTTGTGAATTTCTTAATTATATGAGACTCCTTAACATAAATTAGTTGTTGTTGTTTAGCTGCCCATCGGAGAGTGGCTGCTCCGGACGTGAGCTTGTCTACATGAGCGCGAAACCGAAGTTTTGGGTCAAATACTATTCCCAAATCTGCATGGGTGGGAATAGCAAATACTGTATTACAATTCCATCGAGTGTTGTGGCTATTATTGTAGGGGTTGGTTTGAGAGAGAACACCATTCGTTTTGTTTTTTGTGGGTTGATTGAGAGTCCATACTGTTTGAGATAAGAGGCAACGTTGATGAGACTATTATTGATACATGGTGTAGCCTCAAGGTGATTGTTGGAAGCAATAGGCGTTAGAATTTTTATATAATCTGCATACGTGATGATTTTCTCATTGTTACGAACAAGAGGCGCAATGACGGCTGTAAATTCCTCGCGTCATCGACGGGATTCGAACCCGGACCTTTTCCACCCGGTGTGGGAAGACGGTGACGATACCACTGTGCTACCGCGCAGACAGAGAACACCTACATTTCATTTTTATTAGCAAGCGGCCCCTAGCCAGAAACTGGAAACTCCGCTATATACATAGATATTATATACAAATTCATGTGACACATATACGGATTCATATAATATACAAATAATATACAGATTCATATGATATACAGAAATATAAATTGCGGTACAAGGAACCACAGGACAGAAAGTGCGATCCTAAACACCTGTAATAGAGTCAAGAGTTCCTTGAATAAAAATAGCAATCGGACACAGTAACTAGCCCACGCAGCTGGTACCAGTACCCGTCGCGAAATGGAAAAAGAAAGAAAGACAAAGAAGAAGGAGAAGAAAGAGACACATAAGGAGAAGAAAGAGACAATAATAATAATATGTCTGGTCGCACATTGCCTTTCCCTGTGGAAAAATAGAAAATTTTTCATTTATCTCCTAAAATCTTCGCTCGATATTATATTTCAGAATTGCAGAAGGAACTAATGTAATAACTAATGGAGCCGGTATTAGTTGAGAAAACATTACAAATAATCATTAACGGACGGACACATTTACGCATGTCTATAATACTGTTTTTAAACCGCGCTTGATGACATAATGGAACCTTTTCATTAACGAAACCACACGGAAATTGCGAAAACGAGTTCACGAAGACATAATGGCCGACCGGGCTAGCCGAGTGGGTAAAGTACCTGCCCGGCAACCCAAAGGTCGCGGGTTCGATTCCCGCCTCGGGCTTGGATCAAAGTACTGCAAAAACCTTGGGAGGTGCAATATGGCCACAGAAGCCGATGCGCCAACAACTACCAAATCAAAAAAAAAAAAAAAAAAAAACGAAGACATAATGATACAAATATTCAGACAACGATTCGCTCTTTAATAGAAGCATAAAATACAGTATACGGAAAAATAAAACAGTGTTAACTACTTTCAAAAGCGGAATTTTGTGAACGAAAACAATGCATGTTTTTCTTTATAAATACAGTAGAAAGCCATCCCAGTTCTTCTCATTTATCAGACCAAATATGCAAAAATTACTTTTTGCAGCAAGTCCTTCACGGCACGTGGCTAGGGTAAGATATGATAATACATTCAGAACATAAAATCGACTTTTATTGGGGGGAATAAATAATAAATAGGTAGCATAACAAGGTAATGAACATGATTTAATATTTTTTTAACAAATTATGAACAAGTTATTTCAGTTGATGTAGCCAGTAGTAACAGAATTATACTTATACATCGTGTACCGAATTAATGTTTGTTGTTTGTTGTTTGGTTTTTAGGAGCATTAGCAACTAAGGCCATATTGCTCCGGGATATGCGGTGGTCATTCCCTGACCTTTCCGCATCCTTCATATTTGGTGGCGACGGGCTCGAACCCCGGTCTAATCAAGAAGCGTGTGCTATGCACTGCTGCTCCTTCCCACCTGGCTACGGAGGCGCCTTACCGAATTAATAGTTGCTTGTTTGAAAGCAAGGTTAATTGTTCTTCTCGTATTCGTTTACAGATTCTGGAAAGTCATTACAGTCATATTGCTATCGGGTTGCTTAGCATCTGATTGGAAATTTGATTAATCCATTCTTGAAAGGCAACAAATTTATGGCAAGCTGATCTTTTCGATTTATGAGATGAAGAGCAAATTCGGAAACATCATATCCATCCTGTTTAAGTCTGAAAAGAAGCTGTTAACTAGATATTTTATGGGGAATCAAAGCTTCTAACTGAACCATTTCAAAAACTCACCACTCCAGTGCAGTAATTTTCAACCTTTTTTTTTTTTTTTTTTTGAGTAGAGGAACATTTTGGAATCGGTAAGAAAGTAAAGGAACACTAACCTGTGAAAAATTTTATTTCGTTCACTCACTTTCAATATAAGAAGAAACCAAGGAAATACCAGTTGATCAAAGAAAGTGTACTGTAATACAAGTACGAACTCCAGGCAGTACTAGAGACCCCAACCCACAAGCTGTACTGGGACCGCGCCATAATAACAGATAAGACCATCCCGCACAACAAACCGGACATAACCCTTGTGGACAAGATGGAAAAGGCTACCTACCTGACTGACATAGCGGTGCCCAACGTTAGCAATGTCCAGAAAACCCATGAGGAAAAAATCAGGAAGTACACGAACCTGAGACATGAAGTCAAGGAGATGTGACACATGCAGGAAGTAACGACCATCCCAATCATCTTGTTAAACCACCAGTATGGTGCCAAAGACCCTACATAGCAGCAATAGGTCTCCCATTAAAGAACTACAAGGAACTCCAGAAAGTCGCATTCCTGAACACTTGTAGGACAGTCAGAGAGTTGCTCGACCAACAGTAATACCAGACATGGAATCCCCCAATCAGGAAGAAATAATATAAGAGCAGCAATAATAATAATATTATTAGTCTCCCAGCGAACACCTAAAAGGAACTCCAGAAAGTCGCAATCCTGAACACTTGTAGGATAGTCAGGGAGTTCCTCGACCAACAGTAATAACAGACATAACATCAACCACTCATTGTACTTGGTAGAAATACCTGTGGCGAGGTGGAACCCCCAATCAGGGAGAAATAATTTAAGAGCAATAAAATAATAATCGTACACTAACTAATAATACCATAAGAAAGGATCATGCACAACAGACTGGACATAACTCTCGCCAACAACCACCAGAAAACCTACGATAAAAAGATCGGAAGTACACAGACCTTAGCCAGGAAGTCAAAGAGATGTGGCATACGAAACAAGTAACGACTATCCCGATCACGGTGCCATCCACCGGCATGGTGTCAAAAGAGATTACATAAGAACCTAAAAGCAACAGGCCTCCCACAGAACACTGGCAAGGAAATCCAGAAAGCCGCAATTCTGAACACTTGTAGAATAATCAGAATTTCTCGACCAATATTAATAAGAGCCGAACATAACAGCTCCGTGCACCTGGTATCAGTAAGCGTCGTGGGATGGGGGGGGGAAACCATAAAGAGAAGATACTAATAACATTATTTATATATGACTAGAAAGTAACCTGCTTACCACCATTTAAAATACACTAATTTTGAACCAATCATCATACCCATCTCTGTCCAACCTTTGATATCTGGAGTATGCATCATTCATACATATATATACAATCGAACCGCCCACTCGGTGTCTTGGTAACACATTTAGGAAAATTCAGTAAACTAACCGAGAATCGACAAATTTAGTTTATTTATTTTAGTTCCATGAATATCCATTTGCCAAATGAGCTCGTTATAGCTTATTGTGCAGAGTTGGAGATTTCACCTCCAAAGAAATAAGTTTTTATTAAGCTCCAACGACGCCGACAAATTCGTTTGGTCACGGAATTGTGTAACTGCTATTCCCGAATAAGAAGGTTATTCATTGATAATAATTGAAAAAATTAACTCAGTTCCGAGTTTCACAATTGGTACAAGACGCATCGGACTGAGGTAACGATTCAATTAAATGCCTTCAAAACGTTTAGGGTACCCCCCCTCCCCCGCTGTAAATAGCATCCACACTGCAATGTACTGTACAAGTATTATATTTTCCACACATTCTACTCTCTCTCGGGGGGGAGGGGACTAAACTGTACAGTACTATATCAGTTGCTTGTTGTTGTTGTTATGGGAGTTTAAAGGCGCATAAGCTACTAAGGCTATAATGCGCCTTATATCAGTTACAGTTTAATTTCTAGACCAAGAGTTCCAATCAATCCCGTCAATGATGCGATGAATTTTTTTTCCGGCTTTTTTATAACGTGGCTGAGTTAGTCGGTCCCAGTCGAGGGTAGCATGGTTCTTTCTCTCCCGGAAACTCGGGATTTTCGTCCATCAAACAAGCTAATCCACTTCAGAACACACACTATTTAGAGAAAAATATATGCTTAAAATCCTACAGTTCAAACACAATACAACTACAAAGGTACTATTAGCGACCTACAGGTTCTTCGGGTTTTGAATCGACTAGATTTCGGATCATCGTCAATATAAAAATTTTTTTTCAACATCCTATAACCTTCGGTTGCGGTTTTGCCGGATTTGGCTAAAAATTTGATGTCCATGCGCTGCTCTAAACTTCGATCACCCGCCAAGGGCGAAAGAAAACGTCATACACAAATTGGTGTAACACAAACACTATTCGTCAGAATCGAACGTGAAAGCAAGTGTAAGAAGCATGAAAGAACCACTAAACAGTAGTAAACCTTATTTACGTAATATCCACTGAAATTCGATTGATTGTTGAATGGATATTACGTAAACGTATGCGTTCACTATTTTTTCCTTTTTACAACACCGGGTAAACTTTTTATGGATACATTTGTTATAACAACGAAAATGTACGAATACATATCAACTCAGCCAAGTTTAGTGGGTATCTGATATATTTCTGTAACAACACTGCTCGACAAAATTAACAGAAAATGTGGGGTAACTCGTGTACCTTGCGATGAAGCGGGACAATATCCGGTATGGTGGTGTACATAGAATAATGATGAAATGAGGAGACGGCAAGAAACTTCGGACAGGTATAAGGGACATTTATAGGGGCTGTATAAGAATTACCAAAAAAGGACACATTACAGAAATCGATATGGTTGCAAGGCATCAGTACGACGCATGACTCTTCCAACAGCTAAACAGACCTGACAGCAGGGACAGCGGTTAATGACAGTAATGGCAGTGTGCTCCTGCAATAGGATCTAAAAAAGTTGAACAGGTGTGCTGAGAGGTGGCAAATGAAGTTTAACATTGGCAAATGTAAAATACTGCATATGGGTAGCAGCAGCAGCCCCAGAGTAACGTACCAACTGGGTGGTACTACACTCAGGGTAATGAAAAGGACCTGTGATAATTGTACAGATATGAAGATTTATGAGCAGTGTAGACAAGCTGCAAGAGTAGCCCATGATGTCTTGTCGATGATACGCAGGCAATTTTCTAGCAGGGATAAGGAGGTGATTGTCCCCTTGTATTACGCAATGGTCAAGCCACACCTTGAATACTGCATACAGGTCTGGAGGCCTCATTTTAGGAAGGATGTAGAGCTGCTGGAACGAGAACAGGGAAGGGAAATGAGATTGATGAGTGGAACAAAGAGTTGTTGTTACCAAGATAATAAATAAATAAATTTTCTGTTTATACTCCGGCACGACAACCAAGTCAGTAGAGTTTACAATAAATCGTCAATACAAATATTTATCGTATTTAGTAGTCACGGGCTTGAACCCCGGTCCACTCAAGGAACACGTGCTATGCACTCTCGCTCCTGACCACTGGGCTACGTCAGGCCTAGTGAGATAGGCTTAAGTTCTGCAAATTGCAGCGTCTGGAGACTAGACACCTGCGAAGTGGTCTGATTGGAGTGTATAAGGCCTTGATGGATTGAGCAGGCTCAATGCTGATGGAATTCTTCCTCTTGCTCAGATTACTCGTACCTTAGGGGACATAAATTCAAACTGAGGAAAGTTAATTGTAGAATATATGTGAGAAATTTGTCTTTAGCCAGCGAGTGGTTCATAGTTGGAACAAACTTCCATCTGTTGCAGTGGAGGTGAACAAATTAAATAAGTTCAAAACAAAACTAAACAAACAATTGGAGAGGATGGATGGCTGAAACGGGTAGGGTTTTTTTTTTTTTTTGTTTGGCTGATGCTATATAAGCTTGCTTTCTTGCATCATATGCCTGGCTCTATTAATGTTAATTAATATCGTAAAGTCATAAATATGTAAATCCGAGAGGGGGGACATAATTCCTCCTCCCGGATTTACGCTGTATTTGGGTGGGGAGTATAATTCATCGTCCATATACCTGCCAAAATAAATTAATGACAGTTCATAATCATTAATTAAAAAAAAAAAAAAAAAAACTGACAACTATTTCCTCGTTAATTCATAGCGTATCCCATGTTCTTTTGGTAGTTGTTGGCGCATCGGCTGCTGTGGCCATAATGCACCTCCCAAGGTTTTTGCAGTACTTTGATCCAAGCCCAAAGCGGGATTCGAACCCGCGACCTTTGGGTTGCCGGGCAGGCACTTTACCCACCTGGCTAGCCCAGTCAGCTGTTATTTATGTACAAAGCTCTACTTCCGATACTGACATTTCTGAAGTTCAACTTACTGCAATATAATCGACCTTGTCATTTAAAATGTAGTACATAACATTTAAAAAAAAAAAAAAAGTCCCGATATATTAACTATTATTTCGCATTTCTTATCCTTTTTCTCTTGCAGTCCAGTGCACTTTCCATTTCTTGCGCTAGACAACCTTTCAGTTTTAATCACGCTTCAATGGACGAAGCTCCTTTTATTAAACATTATACAGGCGTTCTAGCATAACGTAAACCGACTGAAGATCATATCTCACAAACTTAATTTCGGACTGTCTACTACAACCAGTTATCATCATAATCACCATGTCAGCACGTAGTAAACTCTGGAGATAAGCAATGAGAACACTTTTGACAAAATGTCCATCACGCTGTACGAGTATGGAAGTCATTCAGTATTTGAATAACAAGGTTCTAATAGTTTTCTGGTGTAGAATTACAAATAAGCTGCACACTAGTTGGCCAGAAGATGAGTTGCAATACAAGACAGGAAAAGCATATAATTCATTCTTAAAAAGGAATTTGCCCTCCCATTTAATTCGGTAATTTCTTTAGTTATCGAATTATGATGCTGTATAATTTTTTTATGAAATCGTGTTTAGGCATATAATTTTCTTTAGAGAAAATTATCGTTAATCTTCTCGAAAAGAAGGGCAAATTTTCTTCCTCCGCCCCAAACATCTCAGAGTTAAATTACGGTTTTTTTTTTTTTTTTTTTTTTGCACCTTCTTTCTATAACGCCAGGTGGTCCTTGTGCTTTCCAAAGTTAAATTCAAATTTCCTTGGGGACAATTTCTTGTAAAATATTCTTTGTAATTTTGTGAAGAATTTAATTTAAAGTATTTTATCTTAACTTAATGCCGATATTGTATTAAAATTCATCAATTTTACTTCGTAATGCAATCCTGTTGTAACATTACAACTACTAATTTGATTTCTTCCCCTATAGGCCTGATGACAGGGTTCGGTTGAGCCCCCAAAACGTCGCCAAAGTATTTAAGTGAAAATTGATGTGAATCACTTCAATAAACCTAAAACTCTATCGTCGCGGATTTTATAATTTTTCTTTAAATTATTATATTAAATTTCCTTCAAATTAACACTGTTCACCCAGGTTGCAACTGGCACATGTTTGTACTATACGTTCACCGGTAAAATGATTATGAAAAAAAAAATAAATAAAAAAATCACCACGAACAGATATTCTGCAAGAAAATGTTACTAAAAATTAACTAAGATTAATTGATCGGAGTAAAAGTATGGTGACTGCGTTTTTGCTGTTATAAATGCCCACTATGCAGGCAGAACCATAAGCTTGCTTTCTTGTATCACATACCTCCATTACTACTACTTTTCTTAACATGGCCTTCGGTCTCTCACGCAGAACCAACTCAACAAAGTTTTTCCTATTATAACTTTCGAAATAATGCTACTTTCAAAATACAGAAGTTCGATACAAACTATTGGGGGGGGGGGGGTGTTATAAAGCCTGTTTAAAAGCCGATTGACCGTTAAACTCGCAAGATGCAGTCCTAAGCAGCTAAAATGTTATCAAAGAGATGTACTATGAAATTTTAAAAATAAATGAATAAAATAAGCATAAAATTGTATAAATACTGAATTTCACTACATTTACCAGTTTTGTATAACAGAAAACTAGAAACTCTGCTCGATCGTATAGCGATACAGAAAACACTATTGCACTCTATTCCAAGGCAACCCTCGTGGGTAGCACCAGTTGGTAGAATCGCCGCCCTTTCCACCCGATGGAAAAGACCTGAATACAAATCTCGTCAACGACGGGATTTTTTTTTTCCACAACGTGGCTGAGTTAGTCGGTCCCAGGCGACGATGGCATGGTTTTTTACTCCCGGAAACTGGGGTTTTTCTTCCTGGGAACAGAAAATCGACCACAGAACACGCGTAATTTGCAGATACATTATTTGCACATACCTTACTCGGGACAGTTAGGAAACAAATTTTCCGGATAGCCGAAACCCCGGATAACCCGCAAAATTAAAGAAAAACTCATAAATGTGACAAAAACTTATTTACATACATCTGTATAAAGTAGAAACTGAGTAAATTTCACACAATTTAAAAACTAGCCTTCCTTTTTTTTTTTTTTTTTTTTTTTTTTTAATGAAAATAATAAAGTTCGTATTTTTTCTTCGTTTACCTTCCTGTAAATGGTACTGCCTAAATTTCAAAACAACATCTTTTCAGCAAGGACGACGCCTCCTTGTTGTTCCATGTAACCGAGTAGAGAGATTCATTAAAGTTGACACGTTGCACCTTTTTCATGTTTATTGGTGAGCCTAACTTTTTGCTCTCGTTTTAACATGAAGATGTACACGGACGCAAATCTCTCTCTCTCTCTCTCTCTCTCTCTCTCTCTCTCTCTCTCTCTCTAAATTAACATTACAGAATGTAAAGAAGCATGTCCTCGACCGAATTTACTGGTTTGTTCGGTACGCACCGAAATCACGTCTTCATCAGCAAACAGCTATATAGAATGTATATTGTTCCATATATGGTGGCAATCAGAAACAGATTTTTCTATCACCAATAATATTGACGTAAAAAACTAAATGAGTATTCCAACCACTTTCAAAAATTCCCTTCAAACGAGATTTACACAACACCAAGTATAATGGAAGTTGTCTGGAACACAAAATATTTATATTAGAGAACAAAAATATCTGTAAAGAAATTTTAATATATTAACATATTCTTGTGTCGGTTTGACTGTTTTCCCGTCGAAAAACTCGATATTACGGGAGAATAAAAACTATGCACACTCGAAAGAGACTAAACAAGAATCGAACCGAGAACTTTTCAGCACGTTGTAATAATACAATTATAGTAACCATTGAGGTACATACGAAGGTAACAAACTTCTACAAAGTTTATTTATTTATTTTTCGGTACGTTTTTCAGTATTCATTTATTGGCCTAGTTCACAATACCAGACTTTGCTCTGTACGACACACAAGCCAAAGAGACTTATACTGTAGGAGAACAAAAAACAAAATATATAAAAAATTACGAGGGGTGGTCAATAATTTATCCACCCTGACTATATGCTTGATATATAAATAACTCTAGCTTTATCAGACTCTCATAAATGTCTGCATCTTATGTACACAGACCCACCTCAAAACAGGGAAGTACGGAAAAACAGGAGATTTAAAGTAGCCAACCCAAAGGAAAACGGATATGTCACACAATTGGAGTGTCGGGCCACTATCATATCCTTGACAAAAGAAAAGAATGGACCAAAAGTTATTCATGAACGTATGAAAGCTACAAATGGTGCTACACCTTCTATATTTCAATTAAAATTTTGGTCTAAGCATTTTGAAATGAGGTTAAGAATCCATAGACGATCTCTCCCCCGCCACTGAGATGACCAATGGAAGTGACAGTTCCATAAATATGCCAAAAAATTTAAAACCGTATTGAACTTTGTCTATTCTGGTCAAACAGGATAGACGTACTAAAGTGTCTATGACCGTAAGAAAATGTAATATTTCTGAAGAGGCGGTAATATTACCATCCTTCATGGTCACTTGCCATGTCAAAGGTCAGTTCTCGCCAGGTGCCAAGAACGCTCCACCTCTTCAGAAACAGTGCAGGATCAAATCTGTGAGGAAAATTTACACACGCATAATGAAAATCCACAAGGGTTTTATTCAAGAATTGTACTTGGTGATGAAACGTCGATTTATCGCTAGGATCAGGAAGCAAAACAGGAGTCGATGCAATGGAAACACCACGGGTCACCACCGCTCAAAAATTCAGTACTCATCCGAAAGCCGGAAAGATGGAGGAATTCTTTCGATAATCTATGATGGTGTTCTGAAAAATTCAAGAGGGACCATAAAATAATAGAGAAGAGGGAAACTGACACGAAGTGTCTTGTTTCATCGTTAAAATGTTCCTGTACACAAGTCCCGTGGAGAAATTGCTGCTGCAACAGGCCAGACCTGGACTCCAGTTATTATTTCTTCTTCGGGAATATGAAGAAACACCTGCGTAGGCATCGATTTCCAATCTAATACGATCTGTAGAATTGTAAATAGCTTTTTCAGAGATCAGAACAAAGATTTTTTTCATGCATTTCTTCTTTTTCCTCAAAATGGAAGATATATAGTGTACTGAAGGAGGAGTGAAATAAGAAGAAAGGAAAAATTAAGCCGTTTCTTTATTACAGAAGTAGATAACTTTTTGAATGACCCTCGTAACAGTATGTGATACAAAACAACCCTAAGGAATAATATCAGTACATACTGATAATAATATGAGTACATACTGATACTCATACTGATATTAGTATGAGTACATCAATGATATGCAACGAAACAACATGCACAGATATACAAGCAACACAATGGCGACATTAGCTCCATTTAAATAATTATGGCGTTTTATGGCGTTCATTGCGCATTAATTCAATATCCATGTCGAGTATTTAGTATCCATTTTATATAAAGAGAAGTCCAAACGAGATTTTGGTAAAGATAAACTCTCGATGGTATATACTCAAAACTGGAGTTCAGATTTTGTTAATTTCATAACCAAAATCCTACACAGTACAGTATACTACTCGACAAAATTAACGGAACACATAGAAAACGTGGTGTAACTTGTACAGCTTGCGATGAAACGGGACAAATTTTGGTGTGGTGGAGTACCACAGATTAACGATGAAATGGGGGGGGGGGGGGGAGAGTGAGAAACTTCGAACAGGTATAGGGGACATTTTATAGAGGTAGTATAAGAAGAGGTCACATTACAGAAGTCGACACAAGATGCTCGAAAATATGGTCACATGACCCGCTCCAACGGCTAAACAGGCCTGATAGCGGTGAATCATGATCAATATAAGGGTGCCTATCAGATTCTGTAGCAATAAATTCCATTCTCCCACCGGAGCAGACCTTAGCTCACCGAGGAGTTGACTGTCGACGTGAATGTGACGCCCAAGGGGGTTCCACACGTTCAGATTTAAGTCTGCTGATCGTGCTAGCCATGACTGTCGTTGGATATCTTCATTTTCAAGACATTCCTCCACCACTTGAGCTCTATATGCAGTTGCACTGTCGTGCATTAAAAGAAAATCTGAGCCAACCACATCCCTAAAAAGTTGCACATAAGAATCGAGGATCTGTTTTCGGTACCTCTGCGCAGTTACGGTACCCGTATCAAAAACATGAAAAGGGACGCGGCCGTTGATCATTATTCCGCCCCACACGAGAACACCGCCTCCACCGTACGTGTCCCTTTCACTGATGTTGGAGGGATGGTACCGTATTCCTAGTCTCCAGATGAAATAACGTCTAGAATCTGTTTATGGGTTAAAACTGGATTCGTCAGAGAAAAGAGCTGTGCTCCATTTGTCAGGGCTCGAAGTCACGACACTGGTGTTCATGGCACCAGTTTCGACGAGCTCTGCAGTGCTTTTGGGTTAATGCGATATAAATCACTGACTTTCTTGTTAGAGTCTACTTGGATTGACCCTTCTAAACACAGCCCAGTTGGAAATGCTTTCACCTGTGGCTGCAGCAACCTCAAGAGACAGTTGATGATAGGACATCTTAGGATTCGTATTGCTGTTAGAGCCAGATAGCGATCTGTTCTGTTTGACGTAGCCCTGGGACGACCTTCACCAGCTCTTCCTGAATTGGTTCCTGTCTCCTGAAACTACTTCCGTATGCGTTGTGTCTTATGTCTCCTGAATCTGCTTCCATAGCGGAGAGACGACACTGCGTGATACATTGAGCCAACGTGTCACCTCCGCCTGCAACTGTCAGGCTTCAAGTCGTCCAATGGCCAGCCATCTCAAAGAATCATCTAAACGACGATTATTGCTATCCTGACTACTGGAGACGTGGCTATCCCACTAAGCAAGCCAATAAAAATAAATAAATTAAATTTAAAAAAAATAACGAAATTAAGTTATGTGGTCGCAACCCGTGTTTTTATAGGCAGAATAATTTGCATAATGTGCTGCATGTAAGGTGGTAGATCGATTTCTACTGGATACTTGGAATTTGCATGCCAGGAATAATGTTATCGAACAGTGGAGTTTAAAGTTAGAAGCGGCTGCTGCCGTCTAAACCGTACGCATTACGGGCACGGTTTAGAAACATCGATGAGCCGTTGAAATACAAACCACATTTATTTTTAGAGAAAAATCCTCAGGGTTTTTAAGATGAATTCTCCTGAATGTATCGCTAAATACTTGTAATGCACAGTAATTTTGTATGTCTTCGTATCGCTTTTATGCCTTTTCTAGTTATTTTCTACATAATTCTCATATATAAAATCAAATATAATATTAGCGAGTTGAAACCACCAAGAGAAAAACGTGGTGAACTGTAAAATAAACTAGATTACATAAAAATAATGGTAGCTGGCATCAGATAAGGGTGGGCAAATTTGGATATGATTCAAAAAATGCAATTAAAGGTAAAAGTTGATACATGATCAGGTATTTCAACAGGGGACTACACCTGACCATGTATCAAAAGACTGCGTTTCTATACTTGCCCAAAACTGAGTAAGAGAAGAAAATTTTGAAAATAAAGCACATAAGATCGAAAAGCAATATATGAAAAGGTAGATCCTGTCCTGAAATACCTGATCGTGTATCAACTTTTACCTTTGCTGATCAGATTTAATTGCATTTTTGCTTTATTTCTCCTTTTTGAACCATATCCATATTTGCCCACCCTTATCTGATACCAGCTACCATTACCTTTATTTTTATGTAATGTATTTTATTTTACAGTTCACCATTTTTTATTTATTTTTAATTATTTCTTTTATTCATATTTCGGCTACCTTTGCTTTTGGCTGTCGTATAACTCCTATTTATTACAATATAGAAATATATATACATTTGCATCCTTTGCTGCTGCTTTGCGCGCTTTGGTGCATTTGACATATCCAGTTTATTTTATCTTCCCACTATTTCTACAGTTTTAATTCATTGATGTTATATACTATATCTATTTTTATATCTATTTAATTTTTAGCTATCTGCTGCTTTGCGCGATGCTATTCTTTAAATCACAGCCACTTCTGTTTCTTATCGATAGGCTGGTGGTTACACTTTCGGCCATTTGCTTACTTCAATTTTTCTGTCCTTTTTCTTATGGCATTACGTGCGACTCCCATTTCCATCTTTGTATTAACTGTGATGGTTATTATAATATATATATATTATAAACTTTCCACCATGAAGAATGGTCCGCTATTCCTCTTAAGATAGTTCTAGATTTATTTGAATCCATTCTAAAAAGAATAAAAGCTGTTTTAAAAGCAAACGGTGGCCTAACACCATTTAGTGCATATGCCACACTAAAATGTTGCTGGGAATAGTGGACCATTCTTCATGGCTTTCCGCCATGAAGAATTGTCCGGTATTCCTCTTAAGATAGTTCTAGATTTATTTGAATCCATTCCAAATAGAATAAAAGCTGTTTTAAAATCAAATGGTCGCCCAACACCATATTAGTGCATATACTTATAACTCTTATCACAGGTGTTTCCATTATTTTGTCCACCCTTTTATATATATTTTTAGAGAGTCGCATAAAGAATTATTAAAAAATATACCCCATATGACAAACCACTGAGCTGTTATAATTAATAAGTCCAGAGCTTTTTAAGTATCTTCTTCTACCTTTATATGCATGTACGAATACAGCCGAGAATTACCTAATGCACTAGGTAATGAAGCACTAATGGCAATGCGAAGACTCACGGGGATTAAACCTATAGACAAAAACACTAAACGAGAGACACGAAGTTCATTAGCAAAAATGGGATTCATTAAGGTAGTTCATTAAAGAAAACGAAGGCTATTTTTATTGAGATGTTTTTAATGCAAAGAATAAAAATTCACTAACAAATGGCTAATGTCCACAAATAAATCGAATTTCCTGAATAAGAAGTAGATTTGGGCTGAGTCAATATCGAAAATAATCAACAGCTAAGAGAGGAGTAAGCGCTTTTCATCCAAAAGAAATCGGTGAGATAAATTGTCTACCTTCCTTAGATCAATATAAAGGAGTACTTATTTCTCTTTACTTTCAAGAGGAAAAACAGCGAAAAGAAGTTTTCAATTCCAAAATGTAAAGTTCACCGTTCTAGAATACACGCTCGGATTTTTTTTTTTTTTTTTTTTTTTTGAGGAGAGGGAGGTGAGAAGGATTCCGATAAGGAAGAGTTTCCGCTCACGTTTATTAGTCGAGTGGTGCAGCACAAGGATACATAAATACAATAGTTTTTGAGTAACCGAGGTTCAAACCCGTAGCTGTTAAATACGGTGCTGTTTCTTGTATTCTCTTCATCTTATGAACTCCTCTCACCAAGTTGCCATCTCGCAGGTCTGCTGACTTGTAATCAATACATATACGGCATTCTTAGATCCTACTTTGATGAAAGGTTTGTAAAAATTTGCGCAAAACATCTTACTTAAGGCCCAGATCTCCGGAGAATATCCCCAAGGGTCGGATTTGGGACCGCTCCTCTGGAATACTGTGTTGGACCTGTGGCTAATACGACAACATGCAGAGGTATTAAAGATTGCCTACACATATGATCTTGTGATTGCTATTGAAGACCGTTCACGAAAAATACTAGAAGAGAAAATGCAGCCATTACTTGACGATCTTGAAGCTTTGGCGAATATGAACAAGCTTACAATCCCTACAAGTAAATCCAACTTCATGACTTTTAAAAATCACTTCAATTATGCGAGACCCCCCCTAAGATTCTTCTGAACCATTCACAACTACCGTACGTCTCACAAACCAAATATTTCGGGTTATTATTGGATGACAAACTGACCTTTTTGCCACATGCAACTAATTTAGTACATAAAATCCGAAATTTTACAGCTGCTGTAACAGGAATTTCTGAGAAAGAATGGGGTCTGAATAAGAAAACATTGATACTGTATTACAAGACGGTATTCTTACCTATTGTCTCGTACGCTGCAAGAGTTTGGCATCAGAACCTACCTTAAGGTTACGGTGAAGAGGAAGTTAACATCAATTCGAAGAGCTATTCTTCTCACTGTTCACTGCGTCCCTCGCACGGTTTCAAATAATGCACTCCAAATTCTTGGTGGTCAAATGCCCATATATTTATATATTTTATTCAGAAGCACAATCTACAAGTTAAGGGATACAACGTTTTTGGGCATAACATCAGACCCAGAAAATGACATTAAAACAGAAAAGAAAAGAATCTGGACTGAGATAACAGCTGGGATGGGACGAATGTGTGTCTAGACTGGCAACAAAAATGTTCATTCAAAAAGTGACTTTTGTGACTTCTCCGGGAATCTGTTCATAGTTCGCACCATCTATGACTACAACACATTTACTAACAGGTCACAGTTCTCTCAGGGCTAAGCTCCATGAGATGGGGCTTGAGCCAGATCCGTTCTGCACTTGTGGTCAGAATGAAGATTGGGAACATGTCCTGTTAATGTGTCCACTGCATTCGGAATCAGTGCTTCATAGAGAAAGTCTCATTGCGGCTGTTGTTTTCCCTGTTGATGCTACTGGCTTTATCATCTACTTCTAGTACGCCTCTTCTCTTGGAAGACTGTAAAGATGTATTTCATTGCTGTGTATGTTGGAGCGGAAGACGAATATCAACATGCTTCCTGTGGCAGTAGTCTGATTATGACTACTTGCCACCGGCTATCCTTTTAAATGCTTTTGTATATAGTTCAAGTTTTAACTTTTAAATTTCCTTGCAATATCTTAAAGCTAAATTTAAGTAAGGTAAAAATCAGAATTTCTGAATAAAATAGTGTATAAGTGTATAGTGTGTTTAGGGTCTAACGGCACCAGGGGTTTCCCCCATCTCCGCGTAATATACATTGTGGTGTTATACAGAACACTGTAGAGGCCAGAGGTTTAAAAGTGTGTGGATATTGTGGCGTGTAATGTTTTGTACCGTTGTTCATCTGGTCTTTTAGCCGTTGGGTCTCAAATGAGGCCCACCGTTGCCCACACTATACCTCGTGGAGGCAGACCAGGTACACCAGTATTTTAGAAATTTACTATTTACTCTGGCAGGTCCTGCCACCTAATTTCCTGAGATAGTATTAGTATTAGTATTAGTAACGGCCGTATGGTGCAAGAAAGCCTATGGCTTATGCTGCCCAGCCAAAAAAAAAAAAAAAAAAAAAATCCGAACAAAACAATGATAAAAACAAAAATTAATTAAATAAATAATAATAATTAATAAATAAATAAAAAAAATAAAATAAAATTAAAAATTAAATAAAAAGGAAATTAATCCTATCATCCTATGCGCTTCCCTTACCCGAAAGTACTATCCAGATGACCTTTGAATTTCCCCAAACTGTCGGCCTCTACCACCCATGAAGGCAACTTATTCCAGTAATTTATAACTCGCTGGCTAAAATAAAACTTCCTGCAGTCCAATCTAAACATTTCCCCGCGTAACTTGAATTTATGTCCCCTAGTTCTAGCATCATTTATAATCTTGAAAATTTTGTCCTCATTCATTTTACTGATGCCTCTCAGAGCCTTAAACACCTCAATCAAATCTCCTCTAAGGTGTCTAGTTTCCAAACTCTGCAACCCACATATTCGAAGTCTTTCCTCATAAGGACGCCCTTTTGCCGATCTCACCAGGCGAGTTACCCTTCTTTGCACCCTTTCAAGAAGCTCGATGTCTTTCTTTAGGTGCGGTCTCCATACTTGAACACAGTATTCCAAGTGTGGTCTAACATAGGCCTTATATAATGGGATTATCACGTCCCTATCTCTACTTGCAAAAGTTCGATAGATCATCGATAGGACACCATGAGCCTTCCATGCAACATGTTTACAATGCTCAGAGAATTTCATGTCTGACCGTATCGTAACACCCAAGTCCCTTTCCTCCAGTACTGGGTTTAGTTGAACTCCACCAAGTGAATAAGTTATTTTGGGATTACTGTTTCCCAGGTGTAATACCTTACGCTTTGTTGGATTAAAGCACAGCTGCCATTTTTCTGACCATTCTTGAAGTCTATCTAGGTCTCTCTGAAGAAGCTCAGCTTGACAGTGATCATTAACTACTCTACCAATTTTAACATCGTCTGCAAATTTAGACATCACGCCCTCTATCCCTTCATCAATGTCGTTTATGAAAATTAAAAACAACAGTGGTCCTAATACTGATCCTTGGGGAACCCCACTTCTTACATCAACCCAATCTGAGGAATAGCCATTTATCACAACCCTCTGCCTCCTGCCCTGAAGCCATCCTTCTATCCATCTAAGGATTTTCCCAGTGATTCCAACCTGTTCCAGCTTATAAAGCAACCGCTCATGTGGGACTGAGTCAAAAGCTTTGCTGAAATCTAAATAAAC
The DNA here is from genome assembly GCF_048544385.1 of Mastigoproctus giganteus. Taxonomy (NCBI): domain Eukaryota; kingdom Metazoa; phylum Arthropoda; class Arachnida; order Uropygi; family Thelyphonidae; genus Mastigoproctus; species Mastigoproctus giganteus. The sequence continues at coordinate 38,081,522 of NC_143584.1, read as the reverse complement.
AATGTCGAAATTATTCCCTAAATCCAGCTCGTGAGTGACCCTTTCGAAATAGCGAACCAGATTTGTTAAACATGATTTTCCCTTTACAAAACCATGCTGAGTATCCTTGAGAATTTCAATTCGATTCAAATGATCCTGAATTCCACCCTTGATCAATGCCTCCATGATTTTCCCTACTACTGAAGTCAGACTGACAGGTCGATAATTTCCCACTTCACTTTTAGAGCCACCCTTATGTATGGGAGATACATTTGCACTTTTCCAATCCAAGGGAATCTCCCCAGAGTCTAGTGATGCTCGCATAACCAGCCTCAGTGGATCAATGCACTCGCTTGCCGCCTCTCTCAAGATTATAGGGTATATTCCATCAACTCCAGGAGCCTTACTAGTCTGTAGGCTTGAGAGTTTTTTCATTAAATAATCTTGCGAAATTTCAATATCATTAATTACATATTTTTTAACTTCGCTCCCACAATTTCCCAATGCCACAAAAGGCTTTTCATTTGTAAATATCGATGCAAAATAACTGTTGAGTTCATCTGCAACGGCAGCTGGTGTATTTATTACTATCCCCTTTCCCTTACGTAAAGGTCCGATCTGGTTTGTCCTGCTCTTCTTGGCATTTATATATGTGAAGAATTCTTTATCCCCCCTCTTTGCTCTGTTTGCTAGTGATTTCTCATAAACTGCCTTTGCCTGTCGAACCTTTTCTGTGGCTCTATTACACATCACCTTGTAGCTGTTATAGGCTTCAGTACTTTTTATTGCTCTGTAACGTTTCCATGCCACCTTTTTCTGCTCAAGTAATGTGGCAACTTCACTATTCATCCAACTTGGAACCCTTCTCGTGGAGTATTTTTTTAATGGTATATACGCATTCAAGGCATCTGTGATTAATGTTTTAAAAGCGTACCACAGTTCAATTGTATTCATTCTCTGCGCGATATCTACCCAGTTAATAGAGGCCATGTAGTACCTTAAAGCATCGTAATTTCCTTTTCTGAAATTAAAACCCATTCCTTTGCCTTTTACTTCTGCTACCTCTCTCGTCATCATCCACCGTAGAACTCCGTGATCACTTCCTGCTACTGGTTCCTGTACTGTCAGCCCTGTTATGTCATCTGATTCATGTGTGATGATGAGGTCTAGGATATTCTTTTCTCTAGTACTTTCCCTGACATGTTGATACAAATAACAGTCATCTAGTTGATGTGGCTAGATTTCAGTGGCTAGGACCTAAAAAAAAAAATGGAGGGGGGGGGAGAAACGCTAGAAATTGGGTCAGGCCGAGATATATAAGTTATACGGGTTAGAGTTCTTTTTTTTTTTTTTTTTTTTTAAATTTTAGTGTGGGGCTTGTGTAGTTTTGGCAAGGGTCAAACGCTAGTCGGAAGATAGCTAGAGAGGGAAGGTAGACTGAAGACTGGGGGGTGAAAGACAGAAATATGGGGTCAATAGTGAAGATAACCCCAAAAGTCGGCGGGGCAGGCCCATGCCTCACCAGGTGAAGATAGGGGATGGCAGGGGGGGCTAAATTAATAGGTTAATTTACACAGGGCTTTTTTTTTTTTTTTTTCTGGCTCCCTGGTTTGGGCAACCTAGGAGCGGGATTGCTGGCGCCCACCGGTATTGCACTGTCTCCGATGAGTGCGGGATTTTGTGCGTTTCAGCACTATAGGTAATAGTGGACCCTAACCAGCACATTAGGCTGACACACGAGCGCCAACACTTTTTCGGCCCGCTCTGCAGATGAACAAGATAGAGATGGGCAAATACCTAGGAGATACCAGCGAAAGCGAAAGCGCGCGCACACACGAACATACACATACACACACACGCATGCACGCGCACGCACACACACACACAGTGCAGTGCACGGACATTGGCAGCAGAGTCTGCGGAAGGTACGACTGCTAGTCGAATGAGTATTGGAACGGGAGGTTCATCTTATTCGTCGACGTTTACACCGTACATACAGCCACACTGGCTACTATCCAAGAAGCTGTGAGGTTGTTGTTGTTGTTGTTTGGTTTTTAGGAGCATTAGCAACTAAGGCCATATTGCTCCAGGATATGCGGTGGTCATTCCTTAACCTTTCCGCATCCTCCGTATTTGGTGGTGACGGGCTCGAACCCCGGTCTAATCAAGAAGCGTGTGCTACGCACTGCTGCTCCTTCCCACCTGGCTACGGAGGCGCCAAGAGAAGCTGTGAAATTAGCTGGCTGTCACCCCATCACCCTTTGAACCATTGTACGCCTACTGGCAGAAGGGGGACCGCGGTGCACACCGGCCATTGCGTCTTTTACCCCTGATCACTGGCCATCGTCAACGGCGTCGGAATGGTGCCGCGCACGGACCACCTAGAATAAAGAATGGATTCAAGTGCTGTTCAGCGATGAATCCCGTCCCGCTTCTGCTCGGGGACCGATGATCACCACATACATATACGTGTGGAGACGATGATCCTAGATCCATTGTTGAACGCCATACTGCCTGCGCAGTAGCACAGTGGTAACTTCACCGTTCTCCCCATACCGCTTGGAAAAGACCTCGGTTTGAATACTGTCGGTGACGCAAGGAACTGTAATAGGCTTTTTTTTTTTTTTTTTTTTTTTTTTTACTCAAACGTACAGAGCAAGTTTCTCCCCCCCAGAAACTGTAGTCTTTTTCGTTCAGCAAAACAAGCAAGTCGACCAGAGAACACAAGCAATTTCTTTTGCAGACACAAATACGAGTATAAGTAAGAAATTACCGGGTTACCCTAATATAAAAGTTTGCTTTTGGTGTTAATCACATTTCCCTCAAATATTGGATGACTGCGGTGATTGATTTTGTCCATCTTTCCTCATTCACACAACTTTAGTGATTTCATGACCTGTAATAAGAAAAAAGAAAAAAAAAGAAAAACAAGTTACTCAAATTGATACAACTTGGTGGTTACTGTAGGAAAGGTTATATATTAAGGACAGGGATTCTTAACACCGTACCACCACCGTTCATACTCAAAACGTTTTACCAAATGTACTTTTCAACCCCCCCCCCATATATATATTTGTGTGTGTTATTTGCGGTAGCATCTTTTAATAAATGGGACACATCGCTCTTAATGTGTATTCTTTTGTTTTGTCGCCTTAAATCTATATTTTAATTGCTGTATTTTAACTTCACATACACTTGTGTTCAAAGAAAGTGTATCACCCCCTTAAAATTGTAATTGTCGTCCGAATAACGTAAGTATGTGGCAATATTTCTTACAGATTGCATCAGATAAGATTGACACGCTAGGTGATGACGTAATATTGCATCAGCTGTTACTTTCAGCTATATAAGCACGCTCTTCAAGAGCTGCAGTCATTCCTTGCTTGTGTCAGCATGGTGAGTTACGTGCAGTTGACGCCACGAAAAAAAAGAGTGCCATTGTTGCTTTACGTGCGGAAGGATGTTCTTCCCGTCATATTGCTTAGAGTGTCTTGTAATCTTAATTGTTTATAGAGTGTCTCGTAAATAATGTGAGTAGATTTCTTTCCAAACTCAAGAATACTGGTTCTGCTGATAGGAAAAAAGGAACCCGACGCAAACGAGTTGTCTCTACGCCAAAATAGGACCGCGTTTTAAAGCGCTTATGTCTTAAAAACCGTTAAGCTTCTTCATCTGAGCTGAAAGGACAATGGGAAGAACATAATATTTCGGGACGAGACTACGTGTTCAGTATATGTAACCCACTGCACGTAGTATCTTGTACCCTGATATGTACTTAGCACCCGCCTGGCACTTTGCCGTCCCGGGGTGGTTTCCTTATGGAAATAAACAGATAATAATAATAATAATACAGGTGTGGTAGCAAGTGCAGTAACAGTCACAAGATGCCTCTTCAAAAATGGACTTGTAGCCCGTCGTCCTAAGAAGAAGCCCCTCCTCACACAAAAAATGAGAAAGGCCCGATTAATTTGGTGTGAGGAGCATGGCAAATTGACCCCCGAGCAGTGGAAGTCAGTTATTTTCTCGGATGAGAAGAAATTCAACCTGCATGGCTCTGATAGGAGACAAACTATTCGCCGTACATGTGGTGAAGAATACCATCCAGACTGTATGGTGTCTACAGTGAAATTCCCTACCAGCCAAATGATCTGGGGATGCATTTTGTATCACCTGCAGTTCATAAAAGATTCCGTAAATGGCGATGGATACCTGGGTATATTGGAAGGCAAATTGCTGTCAACCATTAGAAACCATTTAATCCTGCCAAGTAACTGCATCTTTCAGGACAACTCTGCTCCTTGTCATCGGGCGAAAAGTGTAAGTGGGCTCTTCTGTAGTTACTTTAGCTTCATTTCTGCATTAGAGGTTCGACAGTAATGTGTTTACATTTGTTACAGGTGAAAAAAAAAAAAAAAAAAAAAATGGTTGGAAGAACGGTCCATTACAACTCTTAGCTGGCCAGGAAACAGCCCGGACTGAATCCTATAGAGAACTGTTAGCATCGTGTGGAATCTGCAGTTATCAGAAAGAAACCAAAGACCCTTCGTGAACTTCAGGAAGCCATAATTCGTGTTTGGAACCACGAACTATCAGTTGATTATCTTCAGAAATAGCACAAGCCTCTTGATTAGACCGGGGTTCGAGTCCGTGACCACCAAATACAGAGGATGAGGAAAGGTCAGGGAATGACCACCGCATATCCCCGGAGCAATATGGCTTTAGTTGCTAATGCTCCTAAAAAAAAAAAAAAAAAAAACCAATACTTATTTTGGGAGCACCTGTCAAATATTAGTTAGCTTTGCCTTAACTATTAATAAATATCTTTTGTTTATATTTCTATTTGTGATGCTAGTCATTAATATAACATGCCATCGCGAAAAAGGGATAGAAATGTGAAATTTCTAGGTGATGCACTTTCATTGAACACCAGTGTATATATATATTTTATTTGTATATATTAAATTTATGATAAAATTCATATATATACAGTTGTCAGTAGCGGCAAGATTTCTTTTATAAGATCTTATCAATCCTTATCCATACTCAACAAAGAAATTAAGTTTATCGCCACGTGAACTTGACAATAAAATATGGATAACAATACCAGAGCAATGCCGATTAAAAAAATAAATAAATAACAGCGCATAGGACTCTAAATCGCATTTTACAAGGTGTAAAAACTTTCGCTAACAGCCATGTCAGTTACTCCATAATGGATTAATTATATAAACTTCAACAATTTCAAAACCCAGTTTTAAACAAATTTGGCATAAACACTTTCCAAGTGAATATGGGATCTATGGATTAAAACCAGAATCACATGCTAAAAGAACTAAAAAATAACAATTAATTAAGTTAAAAGTGTAGTTCGTGTTGTGTTAATAAAAATAATAATAAATATCACTTAAAAAGAAAAAATAAATGTCGATCAACTTAAGAAAATTAAAATCGTAGCTAAATACTGAAATATGCCACTGAAATACCCTTTAAAATTATTTATTGCGGAGGAAATAAGAAATTGGAAAGTAAAGATGAATTAGGCGCGCACCGCTTTGTTAACCACGACTTCAATTAACTGGCTTTGCAGCAACATGAGCCGGATACAATGGGATAGCTAAAGTTAATTAATTTGCAGAAAAGCACTTTTCAATTACCTTTGCATTTTAAAAGCAGTGGTGATTTAAAACCGGTTGAATCTGCTCAGCAGTGATCATTCTGCACCCTTGCGTTAAATTACAAATTTCTGCGATAACAAACTGTATTAAAATAACTCTTTCATTCTCTTAAAACAGTGGTGCGCAACCTTTTTTCAATGCAACCCAAAATAAGAAGGCACATATTGTACTTTCATTCTGCAATCTAATAATAATAATAAGTTGTCTTTTTTTTTTATACTCCGGGACGACCAAACGGTCAGAGGAGTACACAAGATAGACAGATTACAAGAAACACCACCGTATTCAGCAGTCACGGGCTTGAATCTCTATTTCGCGTTCACTGTCATTATTCACTAGACCACTCGCGCAGTTAAACACAGTGGTAATCAATTCTATGTTAAGTTAAATAACTTAGAAAAATGTAAATATTATTCATGACATATAATATGCATATGAAACAAGTCCGTTAATGCACACAGCGCGGCACGTTTTTTTTTTTTCCAGGCAAGTTATTTTTGCAAGGGGCACTGTAACAAACATAACATCCAGTGCATCAGCTACAATATACAATATAAGGATAGCTATTCGATATGTATAGGGGGGGGGGGGGAATAATAATTGCCAGTTTTTATTTGTTCGATTTTAATAAAATTTCAGAAGGCTCGATAAATCGTTCTTAAAGAGCCAAACATAAAATTTTATGAAAATCCATACAATAGAGTCGAGTTATTACGTGAAGAAGGAGGGATAAGTATAATTGACTGATTTCTATCGGTTTTATTTTAATGAAATTCCGCTGCGGGTCGAATTATTACATGTGGACGGAAAGGCGGACATGGCGAAAACAATAGGTGCTTTGCGCATATATGTTGACGCGCCTAATAAAATCCTATTTAATGTAAATGTTACATTTTAACACAGTATTCTCACAGGATTTTTTTTTTTTTTTTTTAGAATTCGGTCGTACCGCCTTACTACTGACATTTTATTTATATTCTTTCTCGTGCACTATTTTTTTTTCGGACAGCTCGAAAGTATCCTGCAAATAATGCAGTTTTCATTCCACAGTTCAAAACAGAGCAATTATTTCTTGAAGTATGAAACGTTTAGGACAATGTGGGGGGGGGGGGAATCAAAGGTTTGTTTGTTTGGTTTTTAGGAGCATTAGCAACTAAGGCCATATTGCTCCGGGAATATGCGGTGGTCATTCCCTTGACCTTTCGGCATCCTCCGTATTTGGTGGTGACGGGCTCGAACACCGGTCTAATCAAGAAGCGTGTGCTACGCACTGCTGCTCCTTCCCACCTGGCTACGGAGACGCCAAAGGGAATCAAAGGGGTAAGTCTAAAAATTGAAGTGGACATAATCTGACTCCTTATGGTACCTCTTCAACTAGAATACACACTTCTGGGATCCTTTAATGTATAATTAATCTATTGTCTCATGTAAAACTCAATTTTCCTTTTAGACCACAATGCCAACCACAATGAAATCAACTCTATAATTCAGATTTGGAAGTTTAGCGCGATTAATGTATAATGGGCTTTCCCCCCCCCCCCCCACAACGTGGCTGGGTTAGTTAGTCTTAGAAAGGATTGCTTGGTTTTTCCTTGGGGAAACTAGCATTTTTTTTCGACCGGAAAACAGAAAAATCGACCACAGAATACACGCAGTCTATAGACACAATATAATGTCGCCTCATAGCCTTATAGTTGCTTTGGCACTTAACTTGCTCAATAAAGTATATAACATTACAGGAATATAATAAAAAAAAATTGTAATAAAACTAGAATATTAACTTTACCCAACCATCGAAACGTAGCCATTGTTGAACGATTTATCGTCTCAACAACCTATCGTGCCAATTCTGTATACAGAAATAAGAGCCTCAGCTGCCCCACCGAGCTGAATGCGAGGATCCATCTTTCCCATTATAACAGACATGGTACAAGTGCTCAGAATTAGAGGATTAATGTTGCTGTCCAGAAATAAAAGAAATTTTTACAGCCAAACTTTTTTTTTTTTTTTTTTAATTAGGGTTTTAAGGGCATCAACGACCTTAGGTCACATTGCGCTGTACATATTATGTATGGCGCAATATGGCAATAATTTGCCTGTGTTCTGTGGTCTATTTGCCTGTTTTCTGGACGAAAAACCGAGTTTCCAGAAAGGGAAAAAAACTACGCTATCCACGTCTGAGGCCAACTAACTCAGACCCGTTGTGAAAAAGGCCCATAAACATTCCTCACCTCATCGACGGAATTGAAACTCAGGTCTTTTCCAGCCGGTGTAGAAAAGACAACGATTCTACCAACCGTGCTAGCGGCGAGTGCTACAGCCAAACTGCTAATAGGCCGAATAATCTCCTTCAAACATTTAAGACGCTTGCTTCTGGAGAATCTTCTGGCCACCCCTACCTAAGATCAACGCCTGCATTTAGTGGCCCATCATGACAAACTTATCCTAACAGAGACTCCTCCCAAAGGAGAGGCTAGGGTCTCTAATCAAAAGTGGATGGCGATCTGTCTCTTTAAGAAAAAATAATAAATTAATTAAGAATCAAAAAGAATATAGAATCAAATTAAGCAAACAAATTAACTAATGCACTTTCCAGTTGACCACTGGGCTTCGCCAGGCCTTGTACTTTACTTCTGATTAAAAATTTTAAACACAGAAATCAAATTCTTAAATCCAATCGCATAATCGCATCTAACTTCACATAAGAGGAACAAATGTCTGGTTTCCCTCTATGGTTACCTTCAATAACGATTACGTTTCTAGACAAGATTTATACTAGGGGTAATAACCTGACTTTTAAGCCAAAATTATGCTAGAAATACTGGTTTTACTCTGAATCGAAAAAGGCTAGGTTTTATTTTTCGCTATTGGTGTTACTTTTCTTCTAGACAGCTACTGTTCTGAAAAACAAATCACACTTCCATGTGGTGTACCACTCAGTATTTCTTAAAATCCTGGACCCTATCAAAAGAATGCAACTTAATTAATGATCCAACACATGATCGTGCTCAACTGCGCATCACACGAACATTCGGTTTCTGCTGTATGCTTTTCTTTAGACATTTTTACCGGCACTGTCCTTTTCAGTTGGCATCTCTTCCTTCAAAAAAGCATCTCAGCACCTGCCTCAACTAGTCAACAACCATTCATAGTTCAATTCCAAACTCACCGAACTGCTGCTGAGCTTAGAAACAACCTTACTTCTTATATACTTTGTAATTTTCACAATCTACAAAACTTCAAGTCCAAACTCAGCAAGCATGTTCTGTTTTCACAACCAATACATGGTACCAGATTAATCAACCAGTCTCCTCACCATTATTCAGAAAAATGCAAAAACAGTTTTGAAAAAATAAAACAGCTTCAAAATCAAAGAAATCGTCCAACATCGCACTCTGCATCTTTCCCGATAGAATTTATTGTAACAGAAGATACATATGTTGTTTGATGGTATGTATACTAATACTGTACCTCTTTTTAGTTTTATGGCCCCGAGCAGTGGCCGCTCTGAGTAGCATGTTTGGAGCCTACTATATTTCCGGAGGCCAGGCGCCTCTGTGAAAGACAACTTGTTTACAAGCTGTCTTTAGCCCTTAAATGTACATTTTTGGGGATAGTTTCGATTTTAAGATCTAGTGGTAAAGTGTGTTTAGGGTCTAGAGGCACCAGGAGTTCCCCCCCCCCATCTCCGCGTAATATTCATTGTCGTGTGTTACAGTAAGCTGTAAATGGTATGTGTAAATGGGAGGTAGGTTGTGATGTTTTTAAGTTGCGTTTTGGTCTTGCGAAATGGAGTGAAAACGCCGTGCGTGCGTTAATTCGCCAAACAGTTTTTGCTAAAAAACAGTTTTTAGGAGCATTAGCAACTAAGGCCATATGGCTCCGGGATATGCGGTGGTCATTCCCTGACCTTTCCGCATATTCCGTATTTGGTGGTGACGGGCGTATTAAGGCAGCTGCTTACAATTTCTGGGGAGGGTTGTCTTGCTTCTGAGTCACCAACCTGACGTTTGCAGGGCAAGTAAAACACATATGATAAGACCGCTGAACTTGATCCATGAGTGGAACAAATATTGCAGCAAATAGCAAGGCTGAAAGAGAACCACCTTGTGGGATACCTACATCCACGCTTCTACAGACTGTACTGTTTTTACTTGTGAAGTGGAGCATTATCCTAAAGAGAAGATTTTTAAGGAGCTCGATTATATTGTCGGATAATCCGTAGAAGCGTTTGAGTAAGGCAAAAGAGGGTGTGATTTGGATTGAGTCGAAAGCAGGTTTCATGTCCAGAAAAATGGTGTGCAGATTGTCAGTCCATGCGTGAAGTATTTTCTGTGATAAAGACTGTAGACAGGTTATAGTAGATCTTTTTGGCATGGAATAATAGGTATGTTCGGGCCTATGCGCAAATATTGCGCGTACAACATCGTTATATATGCACTTCGGGCATTTCGGGAAGGGAGAGGCAATTGATATTGGTCTGAATTCTGCAGGTGATTTCGCATGAGGGTTTTTTTTTTTTTTTTTTTGGAACTGTTACGACTCTGTAAGTCAACCAACTTGAAACAAAATACTCAAGCAGGCACCTGTGCCTGCTTGAGTATTTTGTTGTAGAGATGAGTGAGCTCTCTGCTGATAAACATAAATAAACTGATAATAATAATAATAATAATAATAAAATAGGAAGCAATTTTGCGAATAAAAAGAGGTATTGTGTCAATTCCTGTGGTGGACTATCAATTTGTCTTCCTCTTTTACTCGGTTAGACTATGTTTTCAATCTTCTGATTCTAATATTTGTTCGGATCATGTTAGCGAAATTATTCTTGAAGAGGCAAAATCCATTATTCCGCATTCCACCCTAAAATTTCGACCCTTATGTAAACCTTGGTTTTCTAATAAATGTACTAAGGCTATTCATGATAAGAACACAGCTGATCGAACTAGCTTATATACAAACGTCAAGCTTTATTTTCTCCCTACACTAAAGCTCGCAGCTGCTGTAGAAAAATTACTAATCAATACCAACTTGATTGTTTCTTATCCTAATATTAGTTAAGCCTTCTAGTCTCAGAAAAGCTACTGGCCATACAAACTTCCACCAGTAGATCAGGATGTATCAAAGAGAAAGCTAAATTATTATTCACATTTTACTTTAACTCTTGCATCAACGATCTTGGTAAATCACCTCCTACCATACCAAACCCATTCCAATTAATGCTACCCTTTGTCTTCCGACAGAAGACATTAGAAGAATCCTGAACAATCTTGAGGCCAAGAATTATCTACGTCTTCATGAAATTTCTTCACTTCTCGCAACCTATGCCCCAGAGTTGATTTTTGTTTTATGTTGCCGTTTTACACTCTATTCTTCCAATGGCGTTTTTCCTTCTGAATGGAAATTTGCTCATATCCAACCAATTTCTAAAAACGGTGGCAAATCCACCCCATTCCGATTATCGTCACGTTACATGTACCTCAACCCCTTACACAGTGCTGGAGAAAACCACAACAGTCAACTGTTACACTATCTCGAAATCCTATCTGATCAAGAGAATGCCAATACGATTCCGTATATGTCAATCCAGTCATGTTACCTTGGCTTACGTTACTTATCTTTGGGCAATTCAATGGAAAAGTTCGATGAAACACAAGAAGTTTCTCTCCACATTTCTAAGACTGTTGATCGTCTTCAGCATAAAGGTATTCTAAACAAGTTTCCGTTTATAGTTGCCCCCTGTTCTTTTTGCAAATGGATAGTCAGTTTTCTCTCCAACCACTCACTGCTAACGGTAGAAGGCCTTATCTTCTAACTTATCAACTAATTCCGGTCCTCAAGGTTCTATTTCTTCTCCCACTTGTCTCCTCTTATATATTAACCTCTAATCTGCAGAAGCAGTTTCAACTTCTCGAATCTCCACCACCAATTCCTTAAATGCCGACCTCTTGGTAATTCTCGAATAGGGTTGTTGTTTTGTAGTAGGGTTTCGGAGCATCAGCGACTAAGGCCATACTACTCCGTATATAGTGTCTGTAAATTGCGTGTATTCTGTGATCGATTTTCTGTTTGCTGGACGAAAAAGCCGAGTTTCAGAGACAAAAAAACTACACTACCTCGTCTGAGACCGACTAACTCAGCCACGTTGTGAAAAAAGCTCATAAAAATTCCTCACGTAAAAAGACTCAAACTCAGATCTTTCCCACCCGGTGTGGGAAGTCGGCGATTCTACCAACTATGCCTACCTATGAGGGCCTCGAATAGGAAGAAGTGAAAATCTGAATTCAATGATTCTAAAGCTCAGCCTTGTCTTATTTCTTGGAAAGTCTGAGCGTGTAGCAAAGTGGTATCGTCACCGTCTTCCCCACACCGGGTGGAAAAGGCCCGAGTTCGAATCCCACCGATGACGCGAGGAATTTTAATGGGCTTTTTTCACTCCGTGGCTGAGTTAGTCGGTCTCAGGCGTAGATAGCAAGGTTTTTTCCCCAGAAACTGGGGGGGGGGGTTTGTCAAGCAAAACAGAAAAATCGACCATAGAACACACGCAATTTACAGACAAAATAAATATGGGTAGATGTAATCATTTACTGGTGACCCTAATATGATAATCTGATTTTTTATTTCTTGGAAGGAGACCGCAGCACCCATTCTTATCTGCGATAACACTCATAATCCTAGATGAAATCACATAGTTATTCGTGGAGAAACGTGACTTCTAACCTTTCTTTTCTTGGTATGATATCATAAATATTGCTTCCTCTTCATTGAAAAGACTAGGCTTTCTTTTTAGTGCTTGCTTTACTTTTCTTTTAAACAGCTAACTGGGCTTGTACAAATCTCAAATCCTCTACCAAAAGAAGGCAGTGAGGTTAATTAACGACTCATCCCTTACTCTCCATACTGTATCACACACAATCGTTCAATTTCTGCTGCATGCCTGTTCAATAGATATTCCTTTTGAATCTGCATCTGTATATTTAAACTTGCCTTTTAACGAACTGCCCTGGTGTTGTACTACTTTCATCAGATTTCCACCTCTCTTCCAAATTTGTCCGAACACGTGCCTCAACTAGTCCATCCTGTGTCCAACAGCAAACTCAGAACTAGCGTTTCCTCTTTTTTGTTAATTTACTGTAATTCTGTTTTCTGGAACAACTTCCTTCAGATGTATTTCCGAAAAATTACAATCAGCAGAAATTAAAGTCCGATGTCAACAAGAGTGATCTGTTTTTTCAACTCCATCAACTCGTACACGATAATAAAATACTATAGGTTATAATACGTTTCGTGTATGGGGAAATCACCATTAAAAAATAAATAAATAATAAATGGTTTGGAACATAAAGGACTTGTAAGTACATCTTTTATCTACAACGCGACAAATTCACTAAATTGAGAAAACGCCGAGATAAAACAGAAAGAAGAAAATTAAAAATAGAGCCATTTCTGCTTTTACATATGCTCTAAATCATTAGTGTTTTTAACATAATTTCCCTAGTGTACCGAATGTCAAGTTAATGAATATTAATGCAAAAATATCAGATGGACACGCTGATGGCCTACACAAGTAATAAGAGGTGCGGCAGAGCACAAACAAAGGCAGCAGAAGCAATTATGTGAGAAGTGCATACAGACATTAATTACTCTTCACCTTGTAAGCTACGTCTCTGTTTAATTTCAAATAACTAAGCTGAGAACGAATACATGACAACGTCCAAATAGCATGCATATGTCCTACAATTAACACATAACTACCATTCCTTGCAGCAGTATGTATAAATCACAACGTTGTAAGGAATGACAGCTTGAATTAATCATGCGCGCATTCGATTTTGAAACTAACTCAATCTGAATTTATTCGCGCCAAAATCGCCAGATCAATTAGTCTTATTAATGAACAATTTACCCAAATAACCATTCCCTGAAATCCTAATAATAATTGCTGAACTGCGATGTTTATATAATTATATTACACAGTAAGAGTGACCTAAGCTGGATATCATCAACATCCAAAGCTTGTCTTTTCCCCAGGCTAGGGATAACACAGTTTCATAACAGGTCAGTATAACGCTTCAAAGCGTTATGCTGACCTGTTACAAAACCAGAGCCACTGATTTCCCGAAAGTAAAATAGCCCTATTACAAAAGAGATGAATCCACACCACACTGTTACTTTTGACTGATGCAATGGAGTTTCCAAGTAAGCTCGAGGGTTTTCCATCACCCAAATTCTGCAATTGTGTGTGTGTTTACAGTGCCATTGAGAGTGAAATGGCCTTCATCCGTCCACAAAAAATTTGACAGCTAGTTGTCATGTTCTTCAATTAGCTGAAAAAACCATAACGCAAATGCTTCCAGGTTTGCAAAATCGGACGCCTAAGTTCTTCAAGGTGTTGAATTTTGTACGGATATCTACGGAGAGTGTTCTCCACACACTCCCATATGTGACGCCAGTTCGACGTGAAATTTCACGAGAGCTTGCTTCTCCATGTTATGATGATGTCATTAGAGTATCCATGTTTTCCGCAACTGCAGCCGCAGTTGTAGCACATGATGGTCTTCCACTTCGTGGATGATTTTGTAACGAACCAGTTGTCTCAAATTTCTTAATCATCATCTTTAGTCCTGCAACAGTCATTGGTCCTTTAACACGTCGCATATCCTTCAGCTGACGGAAAGATCGCAAAGCTGCAGTTGCAGATTCAGCGTTAAGGTAATAACATTTCACCAACAGTGGTTTATCCACGACCGCTTAGATTCTTTTCTTTTTCTTTTCCAAACGTTCATTAAAGTGCTTGCTGTTGTTCTTGCAGCGCCTTCTTTTGTGGCGTCATTCATGGTACAGTGCCACCTGGTGGACATATTTGGAACTTATTTGACATTCCTTCGGAAAAAACGCAACGTAATTCTATGCATTTCTGCGCTATTCTCGTTACCATACGTCAAAAATTCACTGAAATACTGATTCTTTAATTGTTTACTGACTTTTGGATTAAGTTAAAAAAAAAAAAATATATATATATATATATATATATATATTTTTTTTTTTTTTTTTTTTTTAAACTTAAACTTCAAGCGCAGTCAGGTGCATTTATCCTTTCTTTTCTCTCAGTTAACCGTGATTGAATTCTAAACAGAATCTAGATACGTTGTCGTTCTAGTTATGTAGAGGATTTGTGGTGATGTTAATATATTATTCACATTTGAATTATTCTTTCTGTAACCCCTATGGGCTAATGCTTCCCAGCCAATTAAACTTTCTTCAAAACTGGATCTTAAAGCTATTCATACGAGTATATCTTCTTTACACTATATCTTACTTCTAGAATAAATTAATTTATGATCATTGTTTATCTGCCGCTCCTCTGTACTGATCCACTTGGTTTCTGTGATGCCTGTTTTCTGATATCATAGGCTGCTGTCCTAGTCCTGCTAATTCCATTTTTTTGTTGTTTAAGCTTTTGCCGTTGATGTTGATGTGACGGATATTAAATGGATAGTCATTTAAATTCATGTTTTCCGTGACAATACAGTGGTTTTTGCCACTTTCACTCGTCTTGGTCCTATTCCCTTCTACGACTGGAGGAATTTCCAGTTAGAACATTTTAATCAAGAGAAGCCAGTTAGCAAATCTCAGGCGGAGGGAGTAGGTCTGTACAGACATAACACAGAACAGCGCAATATGGCCTAAGTTACTGATGCTACTAAACCCTACAACAGACACACTTAAATTTATGTACTATTCTTGCTGTTATTCTGCCGACGATTTCTGTAAGTTACGATCGGTCCTCGGTGGCAGCTTAATCAGCAAGATACATCGCCGGCTGCCATTCGTTTAGAGAGGTCTGGGTTCGACTCCAGTCAACGACTATAGGAATTTCGGTTGGTCTTCCGTGGATCCTGTTCAATCGAGGCTGTAGTTAGCCGATCTCAGCGAAAAGAAGGCGGTTTTCGCCGGTGAATTATTCCGGATTTTCAGCACGAACAAAATACGCATTAGTCCGTGAACAGTTCTACATACAAAATATACACGAGGATATGAGCGGTAAAGCTGCACTGCCGTTAAAACAATTATGTGAATTTTGAATTTAAATATATATTGCGGTCTCGTGATCAATACATCCCTAATCGGCAAAGGGAAGGGCCTGTAAGGCCCTTCCCTTTGCCGATTAGGGATGTATCGATCACGAGCATGGTCTCAAAAATTTTTCGCGAATAACGAGTACTGCATTTTATACCCACTTGCTCTTTTGTTACACATGGCTCACCAAATCACTGAAAAACTTTAATAAATTATGCAAACAATATAAGCTCAAAGATGTAATTTGATGTTCGAAACAAAATCTGATCGTTAAAATGTCTAAAAGTACTGCAAAAAATATTCATCAAAAGATGGAAGAAAAAATACCATAACATATCAGAAATGCTAATTTTGGTCATTTATTAATATATTTCTAGAGCCTGAGAAAATACATATTTCATGGTATCGTAACGCGCTTCTGCATTTTAGAATAAAATCCATTCTTAAGGAAAAGAGAAGGGGGTGGTTAAAAGAAATGAAAAAATCGCATCGCGTATAATGTTAGACAGAAAAATAAATCTACTAGGCTGATAGAATATCTTTCACCCTCGGCTGGAGGTACAGCAGACAAAATATCCTGTTAGGCGACACCCTTGAATTACGAAGACGTGCGACAGCTTTTAGAAGGAATGTGCAACAAGAGGCGAGGCGTAAAATTGAGCCAATTATATCGGCGAGCCGAGGAAAATTCTAACAAAGCTACTACGGAACGCAAGAGATGGAAAGAAGGAAAAAAAGGATTGCGAAGAAGAGAAAGATAAAAAGAGGACACAAAAGCTGAAAAATGTCTTCACCTTTTCCAGCCGTAACAGATGAAAATTCTTTTAGCTTCACACGTGATTGAAGTGGAGAAAGCGAAATTCGCACAGGTTTGTGTTCACAGCGCCTTCAGCCAAGCATAACGCTAAAAGAAATTGAAGCATCACAATAAGTGGACAAAAAGTGACTGAATCAGAGAGAGCGAGAGATTTACTGACTTTTAATCTATAGTAGATGTCATTTGCACTTTTATTTCCTCCAATCCAATTACTAATTATAATATATCACGTCTTGCCTATATTTTCATAAATATGGTATGAAAAAGGAATCCTCTTTTCAATTTTTTTTTTTTTTTTCACTTCTCTCGCTAGCAACTTGAAGCTATACCACATTGAAGCAACTTGTATGCTATGATATACAAGTTGCAATAGCGTTTCTCAAAATAAACTACAAATTCTTTCGCGATTTTAAAGATTTGTTTTGAAAAATGAACAAACATAAAATGAAAGGCAAGCTTTACCAATAAAATAAAACTCAAAAAGTTGACCATTCAGCGTAAACGGTCTGAATGATCATCCGTAACTGATACAGGATGTGACAGTAGTGCTCAGCGTTAAAAGCGTCACACTGGTTAAGAAAATCAACATATGCTCACGCCCTTCTGAATCCAAAACACTGTTGACGTGATCTTCTTTGTTGGATGCAGTGCTTTGAATTTCTCTGCAAGGGAGATGATGGATGTTCCCACTTCTTGAACGCTTTTTTTCCCTCCCCGTTTCTGGTGCCTGAGAGAGAGAGATCCCATTCGAAAAGTTTTATGGCCATCTTTGAGTTGCTTTAGCACCCACGTATACAAATATTTGTTGTCCAGAAGGTAATAAACGATGTTTTGCAATGTACTCAGTGGGATGTTTAACTCTATAACAGTGTCACTCAAGCTGATATTTCAATCTCCTCTGATTAAGGCATATAAATGACAAATATTGTCAACCGTGAGCGGGCTTGAGTATTCGGGTCCCTGATCATCTTGAACGTCTATCCTGTCTTTTAACGAAGACATGTATAGTATCTTATGTAGGACAGCACCTGAACGAAAGTTCAACCCCGCCTTTGTACACTGTGATGGTTACAAAGCACTGTAACAGACCAGAAATGTGTGTAATATTATGTTCGTGCAGTGTGTGTGTGTGTGTGCGTGTATGTGTGTTGTGTTGTTTAGTTGTTTCTGGCCGTTTTGTCACCAGGCAGTCGATCACCTGGAAAGCCTGCCCAGTGTCCTCTACACCACGGGGAGGAAAGCCACAACTACACATGTACCATGGCCAACCTCAACAGTCACGCACTGAATGTCCAAAGCGAGTTTGGGGCCATTCAAAGAATCCCGTGCCAGCAAGCCGGCAACACCGAGCGCGCGCACACGCACGCACGTACACACACCCAGGAGACAGGACAGCAGAAGACGAAGAAATAAAGAGAATAGCATAAAATAAAATAAAATAATAAATAAAAAATATATAAAACAAAAAAATAAAATAAATAAATAAAAAATGTATAAAACAAAAAATAAAATAAAATAATAAATAAAAAATATATATATAAAACAAAAAAAAATAAATATATATAAAACAAAAAATAAAATAAAATAATAAATAAAAAATATATATATAAAACAAAAAAAAATAAATATATATAAAACAAAAAATAAAATAAAATCTTTATCTATGTCTTTGCCCACGTCTTTATGCAGTGCTGCCACAAAGACAAAAGGGTGTACTGTCAAACAGAAGTAGTAATGTCATTCAAACACAAGATCAGCAGGAACAAATTCTAGATATAATTCTGTTAATCTGAAGTGATATCAGAAGTCACTGGTGATTAACAGAATTATATCTAGAACTTGTTCCTGCTGATCTTGTGTTTGAATGACATTACTACTTCTGTTTGACAGTACAACTTTTCTCTTTGTACAAAGACACAGCAAGAAACCAAAATCCACTGCACCTGTTTCTGTGACATGACGTTTGGTCCATATAAAATCCACAAGTTATCGATAAATTTCCGCCAGTCTGGTAGTAACATTAACAAGCAGAAATCAAATTACACAACACATCTTTACGTTTGACCATGTTTATATAATCCTGCCATCTTGCATCCCTGTCCTCATAACCAAAGTGCTGGTCGTATGAGGAAGCAGAGGTTTATGTGCTCCTTTTAGGTGGTCAATGCCGGTCTAGAAACATGCTTTGACTCATTCGACGTGCTGTTTCCTTACTTTCTGAAACTCCCTCATACCTTACTTTATGTCCACCGGTATAATCTACCTTTCATGACAATCAGGAATGTTATTTAGCGCAGCCAACAATGCGAAAGTTCTAAGAAACGTCTCGCTTATCGCTTCTCTTGTTCTCTCTCTTCCCTTTCTGATCGTCCCTTTTTTGGGATGTCACACTTACAGTGTGACATTCCGAAAAGGGATTCCAATGTTATCACAATCGCTAGATAAAGGTGACATTTACTACTGGTTTTGGCTACATGATGAAAGGAAGCAAAGCGTATAACAGCACCAGCCACAAAGAGGAGAGAGGATTTTTTTTCATTTGCATATTCCTGCCGATAATTTCTCAAAGCCTTCTTTAATTTTGTTAAAATTACTAATTATCACAACGCTAGATGAGAGTTTATTCTAAAAATTAATAACTGCTGCTGGCTGAATGCAAATTTTCGTAAACATCTATTCCGCAACTACCATTTAAATTTATATCCCCTTGCTTGTGCCTTTAAAAGTCTCATACAAAGTCTTATTTAGATATATAGTTTCCAGAGATTGCAATTTGCAGAATCGCAATCTCCGTTGATAATATCCTTTCGTGCCCCCAACTAATCTTGTTGCTTGTCTCTGTACCCTTTCCAACAATTCTATGTTCTTCCTAAAATGAGGTTTCCAAACTTGTCTGCAGTACACCAGGTGTGACCCAATGATTGATTTATATCCTTGCTGGCAAAATTCCTGCATACCACTGACAAAAGTACACGGCTCTTCTAGCAGATTGTTTGCATTTAACAGAGAATTTTACATAGGACTGTACAGTTATCTTTAATCTTTTTTCTTATCAACTACTTTGAATTTGGAGCTATCCAACTGGTAGGTTATTCTAGGATTACTGCTATACAAATACAGCATTTTGTATTTATCAGTGCTAAACCTCATTTGTCACTTTTCAGCCTATACGCTTAATTTATCTAGATCGTGAAGTAGCATGCTCTGATCACTGACATTAACCAACAGCAAACTGCCACAACAAATTTGAAATACCCATATCAGTATCTTAATATTTTTTTTTTATTTTTTTTATTTTTTTTATTTTTAACTTGCCTATTTGTATATGGCAAAGACTTTCTGTTTTCATGTAATCATGTATATTACTGTATATTTTGTACATTATTGTTTATTTAACCCTGTAAAAGTCTCGGGTCGAGCACGAATGTACCCTTGTTTATTGTACATTGTGTTCCTCGCACCTTAGTCTGTGTTCACACCCTTCTGGCACAGAGCCGTCCCGGGGTGACCCAAGGTTTCTTGGGAAATAAACTGATTTTAATAATAATAATAAATAATAATAAAAATGCAATTCAACCTCGATATAACGCGGGTGTCAGGTGACAAATTTAATACCAGCATTATGTGCGAAGCGCGTTATAGCCGAAATTTTTTTTACCATTTTTCCCATATTTTTTAACATAAGTATACTTTACTTTACTTTACTTAGTAAATAAATACTTTATTTACTAATGTTTTATGAGTATACAGAGTAAAAAACAAAGTATTAAACGCTATATCATTCCCTTTACATTCTATTAATACACAATGCTTTATAGACGTACGCATGCGTTCTGAAATAGTCACGGTATTTAGTTTGCCAGAACTGATTACAATATCATTTAGTTTTCATCAATTTAAGTTTTGATTAATTTACTACTTTCCTAAATATTAGCATCACTGTTGAAAAATGATGCAAAAAGAAAGAAAGCAGACTTATATAGCAGTAGCCAAAGACGGTTAGGGAAGCCTTTTATCCACCTCATTTGCCCATGCCTTCTAATAATTTGCCAATTTAAACAGAAGAATATGATTCAATGAATTGTCGATATAATCAAGTAAAATCTTATTAAATACTTTATAATGCCAACAACATAAAAAATTAATTTTCTCTTTCTATTCGGGACAATCACATAAGGGCAGAGGAGTTCAGCAGGCAGAGAATAGAAGAACATTACCGTATTCAGTAATGACGCGAACTTGAACCATGGTCACCCAAGCGCGTTTACTTAACGTATCCTCCCACTTGATCACAGCCTCCACTCACACTTTGTCTAAGATTAAAACCAATTGAAGATAGGTCTCAAATCTAGTAGCCTTTTCGGTAAGGAGTGCGAGAATGGATCATTTTCGATTCCATTCCTGAAACAGAGGGCCTTCAAAAATTCTTACACGTTGTATGGAACAGGTGTGAGGCTTCCGTACAACATCAGCATAGGCATATAGTGTTGGTTAACTAGCGGTACCAGCGGTACAAACCCACCAAATGCCCGAAGAAGCATGAACACTGCTAAGCCAGTCGTGAGTGTTATGTAGGATTTTTGTTTAGAGTTGTGTCATGTTCGTATTGTATGACTGGCCGTAGAAAAAAGCTAACAGCAGTCACAGGGGAGCAGCTGGCTAGTTCTCGTCCTTGACACGAGGAGGTGGTCCATTCGCTTTGTCCACACTGCATTCAGTCACCTTTGGGTTTTGAAAAGCAAGTCTCAACTGTTGAATTAAACTGCCTCTACTGTTGATTTAAACATCTGGCTAGACTGCCTGCACTCTAGTCGAAGTAAGAGTGCAGGTAAGCCCTTAAGAAAGGAAGGGGAAATTGATTACAAGAGAGTTTATCACATCTGCATAATCGCAATCCGTAAATATAATTTGCTCATAAAAAAGTGACAGCTTGAAAAACCGAAAGCGCACTGCAGTCCTACCGTAGGCACAACCATCAATTCAGAAGTTATAAGATTATTATTTTTTTTTTTTTTATTTTATTATTTTTTTTTGTTTTTTTGCACAATTTTTATGAATTTGAGTAACTTACTTGATCTCTCAACATGCACTTTAAAATATTAAGGTTTCAAAATGAGAATACCAAAATCCAAATCTTTATATCTTATCATCTTCAGATGGTTAAAAAACCCTACCGAAAACTTTATAATTTCTGCGATAGTCGATAGCGTCATAATCTCGCTGTACAATAATTTGTATTATAATATAATATTATATTATATCGACTGATCATAACTGATGTCAATCAAATTGTCATTACTGACAGCTACTGAAAATCAAACTTTACTTAATATCCCCCCCCCCCATTTGAATTAACAGCATTGCGTTTCCTAAATGCTTGATTAAAAACTAACCACTATCTGTCCTATTTTATGCCCGAAGTAGCCATATGAAAGTGCAGTAGCACATGAATATTTAGAGCATTTAGAGTACATGAATATTAAACCTAGGACTAAAATTGGCAACCTATTAAATTAACTTTATTAAATTACAGTTGGTTATTTGAAACAGAATATTTTTTTTTTTTTTTTTTTATGAAAACCCCAAACACAAAAGGTATCAAAACCTATCGTATGGGTTGAAGGAAATGGAGAGGGAGGAGATTCCGGAAACTTTGTCTGGTGATTAAACATGGGTTTCACTACTTCAAGCTTCCAAATAAGCAAAGTGGTGGTATTGCACTAGTTGATGAGAGTCATCTACCATCTAATGTTAGTATTATATTATATTATATTATTAGTGCTATTTTATATTAGTAGTGGTACTAGTTAATATTAGTACTAGTAGTGCCTTGCATGGGTTGAAGGAGATGGGGGTGGGATGCCAGAAACTTTTCCCTAGAGACTAAAAATGGGTTTCACCATTTCAAGCCTCCAACAAGCAAAGTGATTATATTTCATCGGTTGGTGAGAGTCATCTACCATCTAATGTTAGTACTAGTAAATATTATATCATATTATTATTTATACTAGTATTAGCAATTAGTTTTTAATTAAGTATTTAGAATACATAACGTTACTAAATAAAGTTAGTACAGTTAAAATGGGTTCAAGGGAAAAAATTAAGTTTGTCACGTAAAGTATGATTTGCAGTAGCTGTCAGTAATGAGAATTCGACTGGCAACAATTTTCAGTCATGATAAAAAAAAAAAAAAAAAAAACAATGAGATGAACATCCTACATTGTCAACCTATCCACCTATCATACAGAATTTACAGGAATGTTCTCCAGAGCGTTAAA
Organism: Mastigoproctus giganteus; assembly: GCF_048544385.1. NCBI lineage: Eukaryota > Metazoa > Arthropoda > Arachnida > Uropygi > Thelyphonidae > Mastigoproctus > Mastigoproctus giganteus. Next base: position 38,058,696 of record NC_143584.1, on the reverse strand, counting down.
AATATCTTAGTACTAAAAAGAATTTACGGCTATGTATTTCATAACTGGGTTGTCATTCATTGTATCACCGAGGTACCTACTCGCCCTCGGTTAAGAGAAGCCAACAAGCTTCGAAACGGTGTCGTCTGGATTGTAGTATCCGCCGAGAATAAATAACATTAAAATTAATCTTTATTCTACGAAAAGATACCATAAGAGAAGAACGTTGCATATCGTAATTGGCTTGTTTCTAATTCTTCAGTTTCATTTTCTGCCTACACCAAAGCTCGCAACAATTGTAAAGCAGTTATTAATCAGTCCAAACTAGAGTTTGAACAGGCTAAGAGTAGAAAACTTGCTTCTTGCCCTAATGGTAGCCGAGCATTCTGGTTTCTTGCCAAAGCTATTGGCCGAAACTTTTGCCCATCTCTGCTCCCACCTCTGTCCAAACCAGATGGTTCTGTTGTCACTTCAGCCAAGGATAAAGCTGACCTGCTAGCATCCCATTTTTCTTCGAGCTCATGTATTAATGATCTTGGTAAAACACCTCCCACCATTCCTAACACGCTCCATTCAATGCCTCCTGTGGTCTTCCGTCAAAAGGATATCAGAAGGATTTTGATGAATCTTGATGCTAAGAAAGCTCCAGGTCCTGATGGTATTTCTCCACTTGTTCTCAAAACCTGTGCTCCTGAACTTACTCCTATTCTTTGCCGCCTTTTTTCACTTTCTTATTCCAAAGGTGTTTTTCCTTCTGCTTGGAAATTTGCTCATATCCAGCCAGTTCCTAAAAAGGGTGACAAATCTCTCCCATCCAATTATCGTCCCATTGCAATTACTTCTACTCTTTCTAAAGTAATGGAGAAATCAATTAACTGCCAACCCTTAAACTACCTAGAAACCTTCCGTCTGATCAACGATCGCCAGTATGGATTCCGTCAGTGTCGATCCACTGGTGATATTCTGGCTTATGTTACCCATTTATGGACTAATTCAATGGAAAGGTTCGGTGAAACACAAGTAGTTGCTCTTGACATCTCAAAGGCTTTTGATCGTGTTTGGCATAAAGGTCTTCTAAACAAGCTTCCATCTTATGGTTTGCCAAATGTTTTTAGTAATTGGTTATCCAGTTTTCTCTCTGATCGCTCACTGAGGGTGATGGTAGATGGCTCTCTCTCTGTCTTCTAACTTCTCCACTAATGCCGGTGTCCCCCAAGGTTCAGTTCTTCCCCCGACTCTTTTCCTCTTGTATATCAATGACCTTCTTCCATTGACTGGAAATCCTATCCATAGTTTTGCCGATGATAGCACATTGCATTCAACTTTCCATTTTGAGAAACCTTGTCCAGCTCAATCAGCTTCAAGTTCTCGAAAATCTGCTGCCAATTCCTTAAATGCCGATCTTCAGGTAATTCTCCAGTGGGGTAAAGACAACTTAGTTGATTTCAACCCTTCTAAAACTCAATCTTGTCTTATATCTCGCAAAAAGGATTCTTCTGCTCCTATGCTTATCTTTAGTGACACTCCAATTTCTAGGCAAAATGATATATCTCTTTTGGGGATTACCTTGACTTCTAATCTCTCTTGGCACAAGCACATTACAAATATTGCTTCCTCTGCATCTAAAAAACTTGGTTTTCTCTTTCGCTCTCGGCGTTACTTTTCTCCCAAACAGCTGCTCACTCTGTATAAATTGCAAATCCGCCCTGCCATGGAATATTTTTCCCACATCTGGGGTGGTGCCCCCAAAACCTCTCTCAGGCTTCTTGATTCCATTCAGAAGAGGGCAGTTAGGTTAATTAATGATTCATCTCTAACAGAGTCTCTCCACTCGCTGTCTCATAGACGCACTGTTTCTGCTGCATGCCTCTTCTACAGATACTTCCATGGGCACTGTTCTTCTGAATTGGCTTCTATAATTCCCGCTCTCTCTTTCAAAACAGTCCGAACACGTGCCGCCACCAACCAACATCCATTTACTGTCCAACTTCAAACCCACAGAACCAACTTTTCATCTTCCTCATTTATTCATTTGCCGTTTTCTGGAACACCCTTCCTTCATACGTATTTCCTGAAAATTACAATCTACAGAAGTTCAAGTCCAATATCAACAAATATCTTCTTTCGTCTTCTCAACCTCCAACCCAAGCACGGTACTAAGTACTATAGGTTATAATACCTCTCGTGTTTGGGGTTCTCATAAAAAAAAAAAAAAAAAAAAAAAAAAATACAATATACCCATCACGGCATGCTGCCAGGGGTCTCACATGGATATAAATATACAAAATAGTCATAATGAGTAACACAATACTAATAACAAAATAGCAATAATAAATCAATAAAATAAAATGTGAGCCAATTCTCCATAGATCTAGATAAAAGGATACGTGGTTCGCAAGTAGAGCGGCACCGACACTCTACTTGCGAACCCCCCCCTCCCCGCCTCACTTCCATTTGCTGCATCCCGCTTCATATTTCGCTGCATTGCAACTAACAGATTTAATTTTCTAAATATAATTTAGAAAATTATCTTTAGAAATTCGGGGTATTTATTCATCAACTACATTTATTCTGTAGCCCAGTGGTCAGGAGCGAGAGTGCATAGCACGCGTTCCTTGAGTAGACCGGGATTCAAGCCCGTAACTACTAAATACAATAAATATTTGTATTAACGATTTATTGTAAATTCTACTGACTTGGTTGTTGTGCCGGAGTATAAACAGAAAAAAATTTTTTTTCTTATTACTTTGTAATATTTTTCGACTCATTATTCAAATTTTCTCATTTCTTGTTGGTATGCATGTCTCGATTCAAGTTCTACCCATACTCCCTATCATGGTTTAGTTGCCACTCCTTTCAAAAAATGCTGGAGTTGGACCGCGAGAAGTGAAAGGTTGTAGAAGATTATAATAGAAGTGCAGATTGTGATGTAAAAATTGGAGCTGGAAGTTAAGGTCTTAACAGCGCTACAACCGTAGCGGCTGAAACACTACATTTTGACCATAATCTGAGGTGTGCGACTATCAACAGCTGAACTAGTATGATTAAGCTGCTTTCGGGTATAGTTCTCCAGGAATGTTAGTTACCTGGCACCATTCGGTCACATGTGTTGTGCACTCGATTTCATTTCAAGCGCATGAATTTAGAATGCAGCATGTACACCGTTCGGCAGCAAAACGCGCTTAATTAATAGGATATTCTGATTTCAATCACTGACTTTACAACAGCAGTTGAACCGTCGCAATTCAAGTATGGGGTTGAAATACTGTACATGTAGCTCCCATCTCTTATTTATTCATCAGTGTGCTACTCACAGACAGGTTGTGTTAAGGTGGTCTCTAAATCAAGAAGTGCAATTTTTCATCGATGTTCGCCAACCTTCTGTAAATGCTTCATCTATGTCATGCGTGTTCCTCTGCAAGTGTCAAATCAGATAAGTTACAGTTAGTATTATAAATTTTAAATTGAAGTAGATGCGCTAATTGTTAGTGGACTTTTCCGTTATGAACAGAAGTAGTAGTAGCATTCAGTAATATGTGCACTTGCTAAGCTAATAAAGTTTACTTATTTTGTTTAATGTTCACGTTTACGCCCGTTGTTGCTCAGTTAGTGGAATTGTTCAGTTTTGACAGTCTATTTTCACTACGTCACCTCAAGAACACCGTGGAATAAGCCTTAAAAAAAAAAAAAAAAAAAAAAAAGAGGTAATTCCGAGATGGCTCTAGAAGAGTTTCACTGCAGCTACTTCAGTCTGACAGCAAAGTGGTCAGGAAAACAGTACAGCAGAACATGAGTTGATAATGGTTCGAACCCAAGTGATCGTTAATGTGGTAATGCTATTGTATTCCCTGTTTTTTTTCTCTACTCTGCCCCTATTGGCCGTACCGGATTATAAAGACATTAGTTATGGCTGAAATTTAGTATACCTTTGGGCTGTCCTCGTTTTGTTCGAAGCATCGGGCTCGAAGATGCTAGTAGTAATTGTCTTGAACATGCGACACGTATCGCTCTTCATCATACGATTTGTCTTCCGATATCTGTCCCACTCAAAAGATTGTTGTATGTCAACGGCTCACACTTTTAGTAATCCGCTCTACGAAAGTTTAATTTTCGCTCTGGTCAGTTGTAAGTTTATTTTTTGAAAAAATTGAATGGCAAGTTTACTCCAGAGGATTTTTTTTTTTTTTTTATTCCCCCACTCGTTATTTGGCCTTTGCTAAATACCAGTTTTCTTTTAATTCATTTAACTTGAATTAAGTTAAATCAATTTCAGCTTCGCATGTCCCAAATACTTATCATTCTATTGTTGTGGTCTAGTGTTCGTTTCATTAAAAGTTTCTTAACGAATATTTAATTAAAAATTTTCTTAGAAGTGTATTTTTTTTAATTTATTTTATTATTTTTTTTAATTAATTTTTTTTTTTTTTTGTAAACGTAACTACTGTATTACAATCTAACGAGGTAATGGTAGAAGAGGAAACTACTGAAAGTGAATTTATCTAATAGCAAAGGGTAGGTTGACCCATTTTACTTCCTTTCTAATTATTTTAAGCATTCTTATTATTGAGGACAAAGCTTTACCGTTCTGAAATTTAGCATTAGTAGAGACAGCAAGAAAGCAAGCTTATGCAACATCAGCAAAAAAAAAAAAAAAAAAACCCTCCCATTTCACCCCTCCGTTCGTTCCAAATACCTGTCCAGCTCAACCTTAAATTTATTTAGGCTATCAACTTCCTCAACAAGGGATGGAAGTCTGTTCCATCCCTTGTTGAGTCTGGCTAAAGGCAAAATTCCTCACATCTATCCTACATCTGTCTTTCCTCAATTTGAATTTATGCCCTCTCAGGTGATTATTCTGAGCAAGAGGAAGAATCTCATCAGCATTGAGCATGCTCAAACCATTCAAGGCTTTATACACCTCAATCAGATCACCTCGCAGATGCCTAGTCTCCAGATACTGTAATTTGCAAAACTTAAGCCTTTATTCGTAAGAGCAACCCTTTGTTCCATTCACTAATCTTGTTGCCCTTCTCTGTACTCGTTCCAACAGCTCTACATCCTTCTTGAATTGAATGGGCCTCCAGACCTGAATACAGTACTCAAGGTGTGGCCTGACCATTGCCTTATACAAGAGGATAATCAGCTCCTTATACCTGCTAGAAAAATTCCTGTATATCATTGACTGACAAGACACCATGCAACTACTCTTGCAGACTGTCTGCACCGCTCAGAAAACTTCATATCTGCCTGCACAATTACCCCCAGGTCCTTTTCGTTCTTTACCACTGTCAGTGTAGTACCACAGAGTTGATACGTTACACTGGGGTTACTGCTTCCCATATGTAGTTCTTTACATTTGTCAATGTTAAACTTCATTTGCCACCTCTCAGCACATCCTCTCATCTTTTCTAGATCCTGTTGCAGCAGTGTACTGTCATTAGTGGCCTTAACAACCGTGCCAAGGGTTGTTAAGGAAGGTCCTTAAGGACCAACCTTCGTATCGTCTGCAAACTTGGACATTAAGCTTGATATACCATTATCAATATCATTTATGAATACAGAAAAGAACAATGGTAACAAAGCTGAATCCTGAGGGACTCCACTAATAACATTACTCCACTATGAGCAGTGTCCATTGATTACCACTCTGTCTTCTCCCACTCAACCATCCCTTCTTTATCCATAGCAGCAAGTTGCTCCAATGCCACACTGCTCCAATTTGTTCAGCAGTCTTTTATGTGCAACAGTATCAAAAGCCTTTCTAAGATCCAAATATATGATATCAAAGTTATTCCCTGCATCCAGTTCCTTTGTGACCACATCATAGTATCCAATCAAATTGGTCCGGCAAGACTTTCCCTTAACAAAACCATGCTGTGGCCGAGCTATAACTGAAGTCTTGTCTAGATGATCCTGCGGTGCTAATTTTAATCAGTGCCTCCATTAATTTTCCTGGAACAGAAGTAAACTAACAGGTCTATAATTACTTGTGTTGCCCTTTGATCCTCCTTTGTGAATTTGGGTCACATTTGCACATCTCCATTCCATGGGTATCTCCCCTGAGTCCAAAAAGGTTACAGAATTATTCATTATTCTCATAATTATGGCAAAGGGTTTGCTTACTTCCTTTGCTGCCTCTTTTAATATAACTTGATAGATCTCATCCCCCGGGTGCCTTTTTTATGTTTACCTTCAACAATTTCTCCTCCACTTTCTTCTTAGTTATTACAAAATCATCTAGCTCACTGCAGGGTTTACTTCACCTTCATTTTTCTTTTCTTCATTTACTATTCAAGAGGTGAAAAAAAAAAAAAAAAAAAAAAAAAAGTACCATGGTAGTTCTCAACCTAAATTTGTACCCAAATGCCACCCTTCCTTGCTTTATTATATCTGGTATCACGTATTCAGACATCTCCATCGACTGCAAATGAGATCTGTAGATGTTCGTATGGTACATAGTATAGTAGTGGGTGGCAGTATGTTAAGTTAAAAAGAAGAAGAAAGGAGAGACTATGTACATAATTCAGCAATAGAATATTAAATACAAATTTTAAAATTAATGGGCAAATGTCTTCGGAAATAAAATACAGGAGACTGTAAAATCTGTGAATTTTCAAAAATTATTTAACAATCCGGAAATATTAAGAAAACAATGCGGCACTCAAAACGATCGTATTTATCTTTCAGAATCCACACAAAAAAAAAAAAAAAAAAAAAAAAACATTTCTCACTTTTAGTGCTAACACTAAACTTCGTAACAGAGGTAAATTAGTTCAATCACTTAAGAATAGCTGAGGGCGAACAGAAAATGCCTAGTGTCGGTACAGCTGCAAAAAAATGTTTTATTAAAATATTGGTTAATCCCTTCCATAAAGAGATACTGACACGCGCCAACAATCGATTTACTTCCATACAACCAATGTGTTATAAAACAAGTAATAACGCCAGCAAAAAGGAAACACTGCGAACATTGTGGGAGAAAACAAATTTCACCACAGCACACGTATTAAAATCAATGCCATTAAACACTGCATAAAGGTCCATATAACTTAAGGAGAATAATTACTTGGAAGGGGGGGTCTACGATATTGTTAATGAACTGATACACTACACTATTATATCACGTGGTATATTAAATAATTTATTATCGAAATGATACAATTTAAAGGAATTTAACCACTTCAATGCCAAAACTATGATTACGTTTCGGGAAGAAGGGGCACAATGAGTCCCCAAAATGTAGACAACTATTTTCCTGAACTATTAACATAATTAAGGAGAATGGTTTTTTGCTTCTCTGAAGGACAATCATTTATTCTTTCTGATGCGTATTAAAGTAGGGAGAAAACTCAAGTGACTCAAATTTACCTGCTTTGCATCCTACCCCGTTCTACCGCTACAGAAGGGGAAAAAAAAAGCCTTAATCTATCATTTCCTTCCTGCTACAGGCATGCATTTAAAATTGACATTACAGTATGACATTTGCTAACTTTTTAATTTGTTACGTTTAATAAATATAACTACAGTATTTACATTTATAACCGGAAGCATTACTTTTGAGTCGAATGTTTAGAGAGGCAAATACGATCAGCTGTTAGTGCTTTATTCATTGAAATGTTGCTCCATCCCCTCTCAACCACTAGGCATAACTACACTTCCTAAAATGCAGAAAATTTAAAAATCGGACACTTCCGAATCCCCATGGTGCCAGATTTTAAAGTTCATTGTGCAATATATAAGAAGCTACGCATACAGCACACATTTCAAGAATTTAAAAAAAAAAAACAAGTCGGGTTCTTGGCTCTCGTGACGTCATATGAACAGCATATAATGGAACGTTAGTAGTCTTACGTGATCAAGGAATATGTATAGTTCCTGGAATATTATTCAGTTAATCTTTAGAAAGTGAGGCACAATCCAATGGACCATTTGCTACTACAAATGGTGGGCAAGTCTAGTTCCGCCCACCGGTTTCTTCTGATTGGAAGATCTAGTCCTGTGAGTAATTTTCCGCTTTTTTCATTGAATTCGTGACGTGAATATTATTATTAATAGCCATATGATGCAAGGAAGCCTGAGGCTTATGCTGCACCAGCCAAAACATTTCCCGAGTTACCCTGAGAGAGAGGAATCACCAAGAAAGATGATGATGATATCCAGCTCAGGACCCTGGGTTTGCCAAGCCCATACTCGCCAGATATGAAACCGCTGAGGTTGTAGGACGGCTGAAGTTTCAGTTCAACTCTGCCAGTTGAATGCGTGAAGGGTTGTGTACTGAAGGTTACAGAATTATTCATTATTTATTTTTTTTTTTTAAAATAAGATTTCATTTTGGTTTAATCAAAAATGTTAGGTTAAGTTACGCTACTAATTCGGGACAGATTCAAGCAAGAAAACTGTGGCCGTAGACAATGCCGGACGCTAAAGATTATAGACACCGTCCTTCGCTTGAATCCGTTGCGAATTAGTGGCGTCAACTAATATTTTTTTTTTTTTTTTTTTTGACTAACCGAATATGAGAGCCAGAAGGAAGGGGAGTATCATTTTTTTGTCTACGAAAAACCCCTATTTCTCCTTACTCGGGTGGACTGCCTTCTCTATCTGTCCACTTTAGCTTGTTCCTCACATTCAGATCCCTCTTCCTCTTGTTCCCCAGGCCTTCTCTTCTCTTCTCTTCCTCTCTTTTTTTTTTTTTTTTTTTTTAACTTGGTCTTCGTCCAGGACGCTCAGGCGACCCTGGCGGAGACCAGCCAGAGAATAATGGGCAGCCTGGCTACCTCCTAGCGGTGTGTGCGGGCAACGTGAGGTCCCACCAGGGGCCCTGCGGCCAAATGCCAGGACACCCAACAGAACCTAACGCAATATGGCATATACAACAGACAACACTTTTCTGGCAGTAAAGTAGTTCCGTATTTCTTCACAGCGTACATATGGCGCAGATGTGAGAAATCACAGGTGGCGCCTGACCCTAACACTATGCACACTATATCTACGAAAAACATTACATTAGTTAAGTTTACCGGCCTGTGCATGGTATTCCTGCCGCTGTAATCCTTTTGAGAAAGGGCGATTCTCTGTAATGAAGAATCGGAATGACTAGCAGTCAACATGAGCAACCAGTGGGCAGAGCTAGACATGCCTCTCGCTTATACTCCCAAAGATTCATGGGATTGCACCTTATATTCTAAAGATTACTCTTTTGGATAAACTGTTTTATCGTGTTTTTTTTTTTTTTTTTTGCTTATTGGTGGGATTGCTTTATCAAAATTTGAGAAACTGTTCTCATATTCTTCACCATCTTCATTTTTAGGGAATCTCTTTAGAATGCGATAGATGAGTTTAAAATGCAGACCAAAATGTGTTCGATGAGTGGAGCAGCTTACCGGACCCATATATAAATTTGAAAATATTTTCTTTTGGACTTCTCTTCAGTTTTTGGTTCGACGTATTTCTGCGAGCAAATATTTTTGAACGTGAACTATATTGAAAATAAATCAAGAAACTGTCGTCTGAACAATGAGAGAATGTTTAAAGCTCAGCATGTTTAATTACGACATACTCGCATGATATTGAGAGACTCGCTCAAGAAGTTCATCAGCAAAAGTCACAATTTATATCTAATTGGATGTTTGTTACGTTTTTTTTTTTTTTCAGTATTAATAAATAATATTTCAGAAAAAAAAAAAAAATATATATATATATATATATTTATTTTTTTTTAATTAACACCTTCCCACTCTATTCCATTTCTTAAAAAAAACTCTCGCCTCTTCCCCCTCCTCCCAGCTTGAGCTGAGGTGCGGCTTTTCGGATTCCTTTTTTTTTTTTTTTTATTAGATCAAAAACGGCTCTTCACTCAAAAAAGGTTGCCAGCCCCTGGCATAGGCTGTTGGATGAAAACTTAATAAAAATTTGAAATATTGTACAAAAACTTTATTATGAAATTATTTTTACTTATGTTATTATTTTTTGCATATTTTACTCACATTTTACTTATTTTTTTTATATACTGGAATAATAAATTTATGCTTAATAAACTGTGTTAATATACTTAATTTGTTGTTCTTATTCTAAATACATTATTACTAAAGAAACAATAACAGGAGAAAAAAAAAATTTATTTTTAGAGTCCTTTTCATTTCCTTTCAGTTTTTCCTGATAACAAAGAATGAGTACCGGCACCTTTTTTTTTTTTTTTTTTTTTTTTTTTTTTGTTTTACAAAAAAATCACTGATATATACATAGAGAGAATCGGTTCTAACAAATATCGTATATATTTTTAATATATATATATATATAGAGAGACAGAATCGGTTCTAACAAATATCGTATATATTTTTAATATATATACAAAGGGTACTAGGAAAGTTTTGCAATACAGCTTTGTTTATTTAATTTTTTCAAAGTAATTTCCTCTACATTCAATACACCTCTCCATCCTCCGAAACCAATCTTTAAACCAGTTCTGCCAAGTTTCACTAGGGAGTAAAGCACACTCGTTGTCCCAATCCCGTAGAAGGTCCTCATCACTGGAAAACCGCCTCCCTTTTACCTTCAGTTTCACATGCGAGAACAGTGCAAAGTCGCAGGGAGCAAGGTCTGGGCTGTAGGGAGGGTACTCGAGAAGTTTGTCCTGTCGTGGTCAAATATTCGGTGCAGGCTTTGGCGCGGTGAGCTGGAGCATTTTCGTGATGAAGGTACCAGGTGTCCATTCTTGACTTTGGCCGCAGGTTCTTCATAGATCCAATGACTTTAGGCAGGCATTGTTCAGTATACCACTTAGCTGTGACTGTCTTCTGCGTGTCCAAAACTACACGTGCCACAATTCCACTCGATTTCAAAAATACAGCTATCATTTTAGACTAAGGCGCATTTAGGGCTAGAGCCTCAAGCTGCGAACAAATTTAGACTATGTATATAAAGTGCTTAGCATCATAATACACAGCCATTTCTGAATAAACAGAAAATTTTTAAGGTGGCATCGTTTTAGGTTATATCTCATATTGTGAATGCCTTCACAACGAGTTGCCATGATATTGCACTACTTCAAATAAGTAACGCTTCACCTAAGGAGAAGACTAGTGTTACTTATTCTCAGATAGGTACCACCACCCAGACAGCACTGTTTCAGGGCTATTTGGCCCTTCGTCAGTGAGTGGGTAGGTACCCAAGTGATGCAATGATGGCAAAAACAGTTATGAAGAATAACTCCACAATATGAGAGATGCCTGATGGTGTATGATGTATTTAGACTAAGGCGCATTTAGGGCTAGAGCCTCAAGCTGCGAACAAATTTAGACTATGTATATAAAGTGCTTAGCATCATAATACACAGCCATTTCTGAATAAACAGAAAATTTTTAAGGTGGCATCGTTTTAGGTTATATCTCGAGATTGAGGCTCTAGCCCTAAATGCGCCTTAGTCTAAATACATCATACACCATCAGGCATCTCTCATATTGTGGAGTTATACTTCATAACTGTTTTTGCCATCATTGCATCACTTGGGTACCTACCCACTCACTGACGAAGGGCCAAATAGCCCTGAAACAGTGCTGCTAGGGGGAGCTTGATGATGTCCGGAGTTTCCGAGAATAGGTAACAACAGCCTTCTCCACTGGGGAAGCGTTGCCTATTCGAGGAGTTTATGAGTTTTTGAGTGGTGTGAGTTGAAGGAGTTACTGTCCCTTTCATTCTTCTACACTGTTTCTTTTCCTCTTCCACTCCTACTATAACTTTCCCTCTACCTTTTTTGCTTTTCTAAGTCTAATAGGGACAAGTGGATATTCGAGTAGATATTCACATACATACATCAAATAGCCCTGAAACAGTGCTGTCTGGGTGGTGGTACCTATCTGAGAATAAGTAACACTAGTCTTCTCCTTAGGTGAAGCGTTACTTATTTGAAGTAGTGCAATATCATGGCAACTCGTTGTGAAGGCATTCACAATATGAGATATAACCTAAAACGATGCCACCTTAAAAATTTTCTGTTTATTCAGAAATGGCTGTGTATTATGATGCTAAGCACTTTATATACATAGTCTAAATTTGTTCGCAGCTTGAGGCTCTAGCCCTAAATGCGCCTTAGTCTAAATACATCATACACCATCAGGCATCTCTCATATTGTGGAGTTATACTTCATAACTGTTTTTGCCATCATTGCATCACTTGGGTACCTACCCACTCACTGACGAAGGGCCAAATAGCCCTGAAACAGTGCTGTCTGGGTGGTGGTACCTATCTGAGAATAAGTAACACTAGTCTTCTCCTTAGGTGAAGCGTTACTTATTTGAAGTAGTGCAATATCATGGCAACTCGTTGTGAAGGCATTCACAATATGAGATATAACCTAAAACGATGCCACCTTAAAAATTTTCTGTTTATTCAGAAATGGCTGTGTATTATGATGCTAAGCACTTTATATACATAGCTATCATTTTCTTCTTTACAGATCGGGATTTTCTGACAATTACGGGTGGGTCGTCATCATCAAAGACCCAAACTTTGTTTTGAGCCTTGGTCGGCAGATCGTAATAGTACAGCCAAGTCTCGTCACCTGTCACGATGTTGTTCACATACCGAGATTGTCCCTTATCAAACTTTTTTAACATCTCCCGGCACCAAGTCACACGTCGTGTCATCTGCTCTTCAGTCAGTTGATGCGGCACCCAGAGAGAACAAAGTTTCTTCACGTGCAAATGATCTTGCAGAATCGAACGAATTGCTGGTGCATTTAGGCTCAAAGTATCCTCTATCTGTTGGTAGGTCACTCGCCTGTTTTCGTCAAGCATTTTCCTCACAGCAGTAACGTTTTCCTCCGTAACTGACGTTCGTGGCCTTCCCGGCCTCTCAGAATCCTCCAGAATGAAATTTCCCCTTTGGAATTCTCTATACTACCTGAATATCGTTGTACGATGTGGACAATCATCATCTAGTGCAAGAGTCATTTCTTCCAAGCACTGGTCTATGGTTAAACCACGCACGAAATTATACCGCAAAACTGTCCTTATTTCATTTCGTGACGACGATGCCATCGCAAGCACTTTACACTCTCACTACTAATGAATAACTGAGCCCATCGACTTGGCGCGGCGGCTACTATGTACGTATGAACATGTCTCAACATGCAGCAACAAGCAGCTTCCTGTGATTCCTTGTTGCGTCATATTGCAAAACTTTCCTAGTACCCTTTGTATATAGAGAGAGAGACAGAATCGGTTCTAACAAATATCGTATATATTTTTAATATATATATATATATATA